>NC_069503.1:653469694-653772194 GCF_027579735.1 Bombina bombina
AGGATGAATGATCAACAATCTGCTAATGTGTCTGTTTTACATAATGCTGATTTGAGTGTTGCAGGAAATGTGAATACTGATGCAGGAATGAATGCTGCGGGAATGAGTATGGATGCAGGCAGGGTCACAGTTAATAGATCTGATGCTGCAATAGCCAATCCTTTATCAGGCAGGCAAGGGGGAGTTAGCATTAATCAAAATACAGAAGTTTGTTATGACAGGCAAGAGTCAGCTTCATCCCTAATTACTAATGTGACTCCATCCTCAATCAACTTCCAAAGTGCTCGTGATTTGATTACTCTTTTGCAGGGAATACTAGGTGCAGCTCCTGCGACGTCAGAAAGACCAGTCAGCATGAATGCAGCAGACATGGGTATGCCAGGAACATCCGGGGCGCAGACAGCATCTGTTCCACAGCATGAACTGCAACACAGGGATGGTCACAGCATTACGAATGCACAGCCTGGACTGGCACATGGTAAGTGTACTGTTTTTGCACATGAACAGCAAGACACTACTGATACCTCACACACAGATACTGACTCTGATAGCGACACATCCTTAGGATTGCAGGGTAAGGGTCAGAAAAAAATGTTTCGTATGATTAAAAAAATAGGGCGTAGGCGCAGCAAAAGATCAGACAAAAGATAAAAATTCTTCTGCTGTTTTAAACCCACCTCCACAGGTAAATACCAATATGGATTTACTAGCCTTACCCCCTATCAGAGCAATCTCTGAGAGAAGGGCGGCTTTATACGGAGATGCAAGCCCAGGTGAAATTTATTCTTTGCTCGCACACTTGCGCAAAAAGATTGTGAAAAGAATTCACCAAGGAAAATATATCAATATTTTTTATTTGTCTGTAGAGGCGTATAGGCAAAAAGAAAAGAGCGTGGACGGGACAGGCCCTAAAAAATTCAAACGCCCAGACTCATTTGATGAGTTGCTACAGTGTTTTAGGGTTTTCTCTTCATGCTATTTGGAGAAGTACCCTTCTCAAAATTTAGCAATACTAAAATATACTGACTCCATATACTGGATTCAACATAACTGTGGTGAAGGTGTGTGGAGGGAATATGACTCAGAATTTCGGAGAAAAATGGCAGGCAATCCTTCGCTAACTTTTGATTGCACTGATAATCAATTTTAAAAGCTTATGGACCCCCATGGGGGGCCTGCAGCTTCCTCGGTGCATCAGCAGTCCTTTTGGAATGCCAGATTCTGGAAAAGGGGTGGTGCCTGTTGGGCATACCAAGAGAAGAAGTGCAATAAAGGCAGCGCATGCACTTTCAGGCACGCCTGCAAATTCTGCACAGGGTCACACCCGGGAAGCGAATGCACAAAAAAGAAAGATAGTGGCAGCGGTAGTAGAGCATCCAACTCACTCATTGGTCAGAAGAGCGGACACACCGGTGAGGGTCCACGTGTTTAAACCATGGTTGTTGGCCTATCCAGACCAGGCCATAGCCAAAATTTTATGGGAGTGGTTTCATTTGGTTTTAAAATTCCAATTTTTCAAAGAGTACAGGGAGCGCATTTTCAGAGAAACTTAATGTCTGCATACCAGCATCCAGAAGTGGTATTGGAGAAAATTAATAAAAAGGTATCCTTGGGCCGCATGGCTGGCCCATTTGCTTACCCCCCACTCACAAATTTAACTATTTCACCTCTAGGGGTGGTTCCAAAGAAAGACTTGGGAAAATTTCACCTCATTCAAAACCTTTCATACCCCAAAGGTACCTCCGTTAATGACGCGATTGACCCTCAGCTCAGCTCTGTGCGGTAGCAATCATTTGATAGGGCACTAGACCTGCTTAGACGGGCAGGAAAGGGTGCTCTACTAGCAAAGTTAGACACCGAGTCTGCCTTCCGTTTATTGCCACTCCACCCTTCGGTCTTCCCACTCATGGGGTGCAAGTTTCAAGGTTTGTACTATGTGGACTGTTGCCTACCTATGAGATGCTCCCTTTCATGTGCACTTTTTGAAGCCTTTAGTTAATTTTTGCACTGGGTTGTAGCCAATTATACAGACAGCGATTCAGTGGCACATTACCTTGATGACTTCCTTCTCGTGGGTGGGACAGATTCAGGTGAATGCCTAAGTTTAATGAACAGCATGCACAAGATAATGGCCCAGTTTGGTGTACCTCTGGCAGAGGACAAAACACAAGATCTCACGTTGTGTTTGGTCTTTCTGGGCATTGAAATAGACACATTGGCTATGGTTTGTAGATTACCTGCTGATAAAATTAAAACAATGTTGGAGGCGGTTCGAGCGGCTGTGTCCAAAAGGGTTCTCTCGTTGAAGCAGTTGCAATCCTTGCTAGGGCTCCTAAACTTTGCTTGCAAGGTCATCCCTATGGGCAGGATCTTTAACCAGAGGTTAGAAAGACAACTGCGTGGCAGAGTAAAACCTACTCAGAGGATCATGCTCACAGTTGACCTGCTGTCGGATCTGAGGGTTTGGGAGGTTTTTCTAAAAACCTTTAATGGAGTGCAAGTGTGGCGATCAGAACCAATATCTAGCCAACTGTTGCACCTTTTCATGGATGCGGTGGGATCACATGGCTATGGGGCTTACTTCCAGGGGGAATGGAGTGCGGAGCAATGGCCGGCCACTTGACCTGCTCTGGGTCTAACCCACAATTTAACCCCCCTGGAACTTTTCACCATAGTCCTGTCAATTGAACTCTGGGGTTTGCAATTCTCTAATAAGACAATTATATTCTGGATGGACAACACCAGTGTCGTATATGCGATCAACAACTTGTCTGCCACCTCAGCGGTGGTAGTGACGTTGCTGCGACACTTGGTATTGTGTTGTCTGGAACTCAATATACAGTTCCAAGCAAAACATGTTCCAGGAGTTAATAATGTGGTGGCAGATATATTGTCCAGATTTGAGTGGGACAATTTTAAACGTTTAGTTCCTAACGCATCACCAGTGGGTTTACGTTGTCCCGCTTTTCTTTGGCAGCTGGTTGGTGCTCTCCTCCTTAGCCCCCTCCACGTGGCGCACTTATTTGAAGCTTTGGAATGAATGGGACCAGTTTTGTCGGTCCAGGGGCGTAGACGCTGCCCAAGGGAATCTGGCATTTTTGTGAGACTGGTTGGTGAGTCTTCACACCTTAGGCACGTGTCAGGTTTCCATTCAATCTAATTTGGCCGCTTTATTATTTTTTTTACAGGGCATTGAATTTAACAGACCCCACAAACTCTTTTTTCATTTGGCAGGTGGTAAAAGGGTGGGGTAGGATTCAGCCTAGACAACCCATTTGAGGCCTCACTGTTTAAGGCAGCGTTTGTGCTGGCTTTTGAGGTGGCTCTCAGAGTAAGTGAGTTAGTCGCCCCCTCTAAACAGTCGGTGGGTTTGAGAGTTCAGCTGGAGCATGTTAGAGCTGCGGTTGACTCCCTCCTTCTTTTTATCCCGCGCTCCAAAACTGACCAGTCAGGTAGAGGCACTTGACTCCACATTGCGCCTAGGCAGGGTAGAATCTCATGTCCCATTGCAGTAATTAACACTTATTTGTCTTGTAGGCCCCAGTTGCCAGGCTAGTTTTTGATCCATTCTGATGGAAAGTCTCTGTCGAAATACCAGTTTGGTAGGGTCTTGAAGCAAGCAGTGCCCAAAGCAGGCCTGGATAGTAGTACAATTGTGCCTCATTCCTTTCGCATTGGGCAACGACGCAGGCAGCAAGCGTAGGACATTCAGGCGATAACATCAAGCGGCTGGGGTGGTGGCGATCAAATTGCTTCAAACAATATGTCTGCCCACTTGTTTAATTTGCATTTATGTGTACGCACATTAAACTATTTGTCTCCACAGGAGTACACCCTGGAGCAAAGTGGATTTGGTTTGTGGGTTATTCCTTTATCCACTGGGCTTCAATTTGTTGCTCCTCCCTCCCCTTGGGTCAAAATGTAGGGTTCCCCTCAAGCAAATCCTCAATTAGATGTTTAGGGAATAGGGGAATGTGCTGGCCCCAACTTGTGGAGGTAATTTCGGGTGCCCTCTTAAGATGGGGGAAACCACACCTCCTTGTCCTTCACCTGGGAGGAAAGGATGTGGGGTCTGTCCCAGTACTAGAATTAATTAAGATCATGCAGTCGGACATTGGCTGGCTTCATACAGGGATCCGCCTTCATTGGAGGCATATGTCGACCCATACGGCGGCATATAGGTTTAGAAAAAAAATCAACGCTTCACTTTCCAAAACCATCACAGGGGCAGGTGGCTTTGTGGTATGGCATGAAGCCATCTCAGCTGACAGAACCAAACTCTACAGAAGAGACAAAGTCCATTTATCAGATGTAGGGCTAGATATATTCATTAAAGACATCCAAATAGCGATTTCACCCTTCCTGTAAGTCGGGCCGTGGTAGTGGTGGCAAGAGCATTGATGATGCTTCTTGTGGCGGGAGGTCTCGGTCCTGTTGCTCAGGAAAAGGTCGCTAGGGGTGAGTGATGGCCAGAAAGGGGAGGGGTGGTAGGCCTCATGTGCATGTGAGGTAACCACCCTCTCTCCCTATTGGGGGATGGCCACGTGATCTCTGCAACCCCTCAGCATAATTTTCCTTTGAGCAGAGACCCCTCTGCTGCTTGTTTCCGTTGAGCCGTTCACCTCCTTGCTGTTCTGGGCCTTATTTAGCTCTATGCCGCAATTTTTGGTTACTGTTGGCTAAAAATTTAATAAAGTTTAAGTTTAATAAAAATTTGACCTGTGACGGTCAAAATTTTCCCATTAAGAAGTGGTTTGTGTTTTTATTTATTATTTCTTATATTGTTAAGTATAAGTTAGTAAGTTAAGTTAAAAGTGTACCCCTTCACTCCTGGAAACGCCCCGGTAAGCATTTAATCCCTTAACTGAAAAAAGAAAAAACAGAGGTGCCGACATGGCCTAGTAATGCAAAGATAAGTGGCTCCAATGAACACAAATACAGATGTATACTCACAAGAGCAGCGCACCCTGTGGTGCTATTGGTGCAGGCCGGAGCCTCGCAGTGGTCCAGCTCACTGTGAGATTGAAGTGGATACCCAGAAGATGTCCTTGAGGGGATTGATAGTAGATATCCTATGTAGACACAAAGTATATGCACATAGCCCAGTATTGTTAAGACAGAGAGGCAAGTAAGTAAAGAATAAACGTACAAGATCCAATGCACCTACCAGGTGCATTAACAGCAGGCTGGGATCTAACAGTCGCCCAGCAGACTGGAAAACTCCCAGCAGGTCCTGGTCTTCCTCAGGTGGCTAATAGCAGCACAGCCCAATTATGTACTCACAGAAAAAAGTACACCAAAGGGCAAGCAAGTGTATTAAAATGTATAAAACTTTAATAAAAAGCGACACGTTTCTCAGCTTACTAGGAGCTGTTTCCTCAGGCTAAAAAATATATAACATTATCAAAATACACTTGCTATTTAACAGGATATGCATAATGAGAACACAATCTGATAGGTGCAACAATTAAGACAATTCATTAGTCACAACTGTGTATAATTAGTTGGTATGGTAACCTTTGTAAACAATTCATTCACTGCAGTCTTCAAAAACATATAAGCAGACAAAAGTTTTCCCATTTAAATGCACATAATTATTCAGAGATGACATAAATAAGTAACATTTGATAGTTGTGCAGAGCCCCACTACCAGTGCTATTCTAAAAGCAAATCAAATAAATATTTTTGTACATAATAAAGGTAAATATATACATAGGAGTGAATATATAAAAATAAATACAAGTATAAATACACAAGACCAAAGTGTGATGTAACATAACATCACTAGAAGCTCATAGTGTGCTTGATGTTAAAACAATGAATAAATACAATATATTTAAAAACATAGTAAAAAAAATCCTAATAGAGATCCAAAGCATGATGAGACCAAACAAACTATAACACTTACCTTGCTTTTCAGCTTGCAAATGACAGGCCCTGTGAGGAGACGCTGGTATGTGTGCAGCCCAGCTGCTTGATTATGAATAGTGCAGTGACTGCACATTTTTTTCATATGTGTTATTATTATTGGCCCTGTATTGATAGCTATGTAGCAATAGATGTTATATGTTATATAACTTTTTTATTTGATATTAAAATATGATACAATGGCTCTATTTATTTCAACTAATATATTAAGTAGCAATCAGAACAAACCTAATGATATGGTTATGCTCTAGGTAATGAGCTCCTCTCTCATACTGTAGGTCGTATGTGGATGGGTGGATAACCATCCACCAATCAGAACCTTATGTGTGCTGTTGTCATGGAAGGAATCCGCCCCCACATAACACTTGACAGGCATGTATTGATATAGGTGCCCAATAGATTAATCGTACATACATGGGCCTCTCCCTAAGTGTTACTCTCATAATCATTGTGGGGATATATTCAGTAATTTGTGCAACTAAATAAAGAGGCTAAATGTGAAAAAATATACTAAATATAAAACACTTACGGCGCGATCCGATATAGATCGCAGTTTGCGGCGCAAGCGAGGAAACCGGCGTCGCCCGCAGTTTCAGCTCGCAACTCGAGCTATCCCATATAGGTCGCCGTCAGATGCTAACGTGCCGTAAGTCTGACAAACCAGCGATGTCCAGAAATCTGCGCAAGTACAAATTTCTGGCGTCGCCAGTGACTTGCGCCATGTTAGAATCTGCCGGCGCCTATAAAACCTGACTAAAGTCTAAAACACCCGCACTGTCTAACATGCCTCCCTAACATAGCCCGCACTGTCTAACCCTCTATCCGCTATCCCCCCTCACTAGCCTAACAATAAAAAAGCTATTAACCCCTAAACCGCCGCTCCCGTACCCCGCCGCAACCTAATAAAGTTATTAACCCCTAAACCGCCGCTCCCGTACCCCGCCGCCAGCTATATTATATCTATAACCCCCTAAAGTGAGCCCCTAACACCGCCGCCATCTATATTAAAATTATTAACCCCCAATGTAAGCCCCTTACACCGCCGCCATCTCTATTAAAATGATTAACCCCTAATTTAATCTACCTACCCCGCCGCCAGCTATATTATCTATATTAACCCTAAGTATATTATAGTTAATATAGTTATTACATTATATATATTAACTATATTAACCCTAATTATATTAGGGTTAATATAGTTACTATAGTATTTATATTAACTATATTAACTCTATCTAACCCTAACACCCCTAACTAAATTTATATTAAATTAATCTAATTCATTTATAAACTAAAATATTCCTATTTAAATCTAAATACTTACCTATAAAATAAACCCTAAGATAGCTACAATATAATTAATAATTACATTATAGCTATGTTAGGGTTTATATTTATTTTACAGGTAAATTGTTAATTATTTTAACTAGTTATAATAGCTATTACATAGTTATTAACTATTTAATATCTACCTAGTTAAAATAATTACCCAATTACCTGTAAAATAAATCCTAACCTAAGTTATAAATACACCTACACTATCAATAAATTTAATAAACTACAAACATCTATCTAAAAATACAATTAAATTAACTAAACTAAATTACAAAAAAAAACAAACACTAAATTACAAAAAATAAAAAAAAGATTACAAGATTTTTAAGCTAATTACACCTATTCTAAGCCCCCTAATAAAATAATAAACCCCCAAAATAAAAAAAATTCCCTGCCCTATTCTAAATTAAACAAATTTCAAAGCTCTTTACCTTACCAGCCCTTAAAAGGGCCTTTTGTGGGGCATGCCCCAAAGAATTCAGCTCTTTTGCATACAACAAATACAATCCCCCCCCCCCCATTACAACCCACCACCCACATACCCCTATTCTAAAACCACCCAAACCCCCCTTAAAAAAGCCTAACACTACCCCCCTGAAGATCTCCCTACCTTGTCTTCACCACACCGGGCCGAACTCCTGATCCGATCCGGGCGATGTCTTCCTCCAAGCGGCAAAGAAGAATTCTTCCTCCGGCGATGTCTTCCTCCAAGCGGCAAAGAAGAATTCTTCCTCCGGCGACGTCTTCCTCCAAGCGGCAGCAAAGTCTTCATTCTTCCGGCGGCATCTTCAATCTTCTTTCTTCGCTCCGCCGCCGCGGAGCATCCATCCCGGCCGACTGCTGTACTACGAATGAGGTACCTTTAAATGACGTCATCCAAGATGGCGTCCGCCGAATTCCGATTGGCTGATAAGATTCTATCAGCCAATCGGAATTAAGTTAGAAAAATCTGATTGGCTGATTGAATCAGCCAATCAGATTCAAGTTCAATCCGATTGGCTGATCCAATCAGCCAATCAGATTGAGCTTGCATTCTATTGGCTGTTCCGATCAGCCAATAGAATGCGAGCTCAATCTGATTGGCTGTTCGGATCAGCCAATCGGATTGAACTTGAATCTGATTGGCTGATTCAATCAGCCAATCAGATTTTTCTAACTTAATTCCGATTGGCTGATAGAATCCTATCAGCCAATCGGAATTCGGCGGACGCCATCTTGGATGACGTCATTTAAAGGTACCTCATTCGTAGTACAGCAGTCGGCCGGGATGGATGCTCCGCGGCGGTGGAGCGAAGAAAGAAGATTGAAGATGCTGCCGGAAGAATGAAGACTTTGCTGCCGCTTGGAGGAAGACGTCGCCGGAGGAAGAATTCTTCTTTGCCGCTTGGAGGAAGACATCGCCGGAGGAAGAATTCTTCTTTGCCGCTTGGAGGAAGACATCGCCCGGATCGGATCAGGAGTTCGGCCCGGTGTGGTGAAGACAAGGTAGGGAGATCTTCAGGGGGGTAGTGTTAGGCTTTTTTAAGGGGGGTTTGGGTGGTTTTAGAATAGGGCTATGTGGGTGGTGGGTTGTAATGGGGGGGGGTATTGTATTTGTATGCAAAAGAGCTGAATTCTTTGGGGCATGCCCCACAAAAGGCCCTTTTAAGGGCTGGTAAGGTAAAGAGCTTTGAAATTTGTTTAATTTAGAATAGGGCAGGGAATTTTTTTTATTTTGGGGGTTTATTATTTTATTAGGGGGCTTAGAATAGGTGTAATTAGCTTAAAAATCTTGTAATCTTTTTTTTATTTTTTGTAATTTAGTGTTTGTTTTTTTTTGTAATTTAGTTTAGTTAATTTAATTGTATTTTTAGATAGATGTTTGTAGTTTATTAAATTTATTGATAGTGTAGGTGTATTTATAACTTAGGTTAGGATTTATTTTACAGGTAATTGGGTAATTATTTTAACTAGATAGATATTAAATAGTTAATAACTATTTAATATCTATTATACCTAGTTAAAATAATTAACAATTTACCTGTAAAATAAATATTAACCCTAACATAGCTACAATGTAATTATTAATTATATTGTAGCTATCTTAGGGTTTATTTTATAGTTAAGTATTTAGATTTAAATAGGAATATTTTAGTTTATAAATGAATTAGATTAATTTAATATAAATTTAGTTAGGGTTAGATAGAGTTAATATAGTTAATATAAATACTATAGTAACTATATTAACTATATTAACCCTAATATAATTAGGGTTAATATAGTTAATATATATAATGTAATACCTATATTAACTATAATATACTTAGGGTTAATATAGATAATATAGCTGGCGGCGGGGTAGGTAGATTAAATTAGGGGTTAATCATTTTAATAGAGATGGCGGCGGTGTAAGGGGCTTACATTAGGGGTTAATAATATAAATATAGCTGGCGGCGGTATAGGGGGATTAGATTAGGGGTTAATAATTTTTATATAGGTGGCGGCGGTGTAAGGGGTCAGATTAGGGGATAGATAAGGTAGATGGCGGCGGTTTTAGGGGCTCACAGTAGGGGGTTAGTTTATGTAGATGGCGGCGGGGTCCGGGAGCGGCGGTTTAGGGGTTAATAACTTTATTAGGGATTTCGGGGGGTGGGGGATCGCGGTTGACAGGTAGATAGACATTGCGCATGCGTTAGGTGTTAGGTTTTATTTAGCAGATCGCGGTTGACAGGGAGATAGACATTGCGCATGCGTTAGGTGTTAGGTTTATTTTCTAGTTAGTTTAGGGAGTTACGGGGCTCCAATAGTCAGCGTAAGGCTTCTTACGGCTGCTTTTTGCGGCGAGGTGAAAATGGAGTAAGTTTTCTCCATTTTCGCCACGTAAGTCCTTACGCTGCATATTGGATACCAAACTGCGCTGGTTTGGTATACCTGCCTATGGCCCAAAAAACTACGGGCGACGGCAGAAATATACGCGCGTAACTTCTAGGTTACGCCGTATATAGGATACCAAATCAGCGTAAATATTGGCGTCGCCGGCTTTTGCGGGCGACGATTTATATCGGATCGACCCCTTAATGTTCAAAGTGGGCTCACGTTATGCTGTGTACATATGTGACAATAAAGACATAGATAATCCAATAATCAGCATCATGATTAATAGACTTCCGGTAAGCACTAAGCAGTCGTGAAATTGTTAAATAATATGTGTATAGTGAATGAAAGTAAAAGTGTGTTGACTAAAAAGATAAGATGAGAATGTTCATAAAATAAATATGCAGTGTAAGCTAGCTGATTAGTGTGAGCAAGCTGATCGTGATCATTATTTAGTGATCAATATTTGAGCAATTGTGTAACAATAATGGAAAGAAAGTGTTAAAGATGCAGAGGAATGTATTAACATTCCCTATTATTATGAGAAAAGATGAGAATGTTCATATAATATGCAGTGTGAGCTAGCTGATCAGTGTGAGCTAGCTGATCCTGATCATTGTTTTTTGGTCAATATTTGAACAATTGTGTAACAATAATGGAAAGAAAGTGTTAAAGATCGAGAGGAATGTATTAACATTTCCTAATCTCATGAGAAAAGATGAGAATGTTCATATAATATGCAGTGTGAGCTAGCTGATCAGTGTGAGCTAGCTGATCATGATCATTATTTAGTTGTCAATATTTGAACAATTGTGTAACAATAATGGAAAGAGAGTGTTAAAGATGCAGAGGAATGTATTAACATTTCCTAATCTCATGAGAAAAGATAAGAATGTTCATATAATGTGCATTGTGAGCTAGCTGATCAGTGTGAGCTAGCTGATCGTGATCATTATTTAGTGGTCAATATTTGAACAACTGTGTAATAATAATAGAAAGATAGTGTTAAAGATGCAGAGGAATGTATTAACATTTCCTAATCTCATGAGAAAAGATGAGAATGTTCATATAATATGCAGTGTGAGATAGCTGATCAGTGTGAGATAGCTGATCGTGATCATTATTTTGTGGTCAATATTTGAACAATTGTGTAACAATAATGGAAATAAAGTGTTAAAGATGCAGAGGAATGTATTAAAATTTACTAATCTCATATGAACTAATGGATTCTGATTCAAAAAGTGTGAGATAATTAGTCTCACCCTATTGCAGCATCATTACTAAGAGACTGCCAGTGAGCAGTCGTGAAATTATAAAATGGTATGTGTATTGTGAATAGAGGTAAAAGTATATTAACTAAAAAGAAAAAATGAAAGTGTTCATATAGTAAATACACAGTGTGAGCTAGCTAATCAGTATGAGCTAGCTGATCGTGATCATTATTTAATGGTCAATATTTAAACAATTGTGTAATGATAATAGAAGGATAGTGTTAAAGATACAGAAGAATTTAATAACATTTCCTAATCTAATATGAACTGATGGATTAAGTAATATTTGACATTACCATCTCCAGTTATTCTTCAAAATAGCTAATACAAGAGAATAGTGAGAAAATAAAAGGATGTCTCACACCCCATGTGATTCAGAGACACATGCCAAAAGGACGGCATCAATATTCCAAAGTGCTGATAGTACCAGGACTTTTCACATCAAAATGATGCCATGTCCATATTCTCGTTTAGCCCTCTAGGTTGGAGGGTTCCCAACTGCTTGATCCAGAAGGATTCTCTCCTCCTAAGGGTGACAAACGCATCCCTATTAAGTCTAGAGACCATTTCAATTGGTAGTATACTCATAGGGTTCTTCTGGGTCCTATGGTAATGCTGACAGTGTCTAGATACACTATGGGATTTGGAAAGTTTTTTGATATTGTAAGAGTGTTCACCCCATCTTTTCTTGACCATATGGCAGGTACGGCCCACATATTGGACCCCACAACTGCAATTTAATAAGTAAATTACAAAGGAGGTTTCACATGTCATGTGTTTTTTAATCGTAAAGATTCCACCCATCCACATATGACCTATGAGAGGAGCTCATTACCTAGCACATAACCATATCATTAGGTTTGTTCTGATTGCTACTTAATATATTAGTTGAAATAAATAGAGCCATTGTATCATATTTTAATATCAAATAAAAAGAGTTATATAGCATATAACATCTATTGCTACATAGCTATCAATGCAGGGCCAATAATAATAACACATATGAAAAAAACGTGCAGTCACTGTACTATTCATAATCAAGCAGCTGGGCTGCACACATACCAGCGTCTCCTCACAGGGCCTGTCATTTGCAAGCTGAAAAGCAAGGTCAATGTTATAGTTTGTTTGGTCTCATCATGCTTTGGATCTCTATTAGGATTTTTTTACTATGTTTTTAAATATATTGTATTTATTCATTGTTTTAACATCAAGCACACTATGAGCTTCTAGTGATGTTATGTTACATTACACTTTAGTCTTGTGTATTTATACTTGTATTTATTTTTATATATTCACTCCTATGTATATATTTACCTTTATTATGTACAAAAATACAGGGAGTGCAAAATTATTAGGCAAATGAGTATTTTGACAACATCATCCTCTTTATGCATGTTGTCTTACTCCAAGCTGTATAGGCTCGAAAGCCTACTACCAATTAAGCATATTAGGTGATGTGCATCTCTGTAATGAGAAGGGGTGTGGTCTAATGACATCAACACCCTATATCAGGTGTGCATAATTATTAGGCAACTTCCTTTCCTTTGGCAAAATGGGTCAAAAGAAGGACTTGACAGGCTCAGAAAAGTCAAAAATAGTGAGATATCTTGCAGAGGGATGCAGCACTCTTAAAATTGCAAAGCTTCTGAAGCGTGATCATCGAACAATCAAGCGTTTCATTCAAAATAGTCAACAGGGTCGCAAGAAGCGTGTGGAAAAACCAAGGCGCAAAATAACTGCCCATGAACTGAGAAAAGTCAAGCGTGCAGCTGCCAAGATGCCACTTGCCACCAGTTTGGCCATATTTCAGAGCTGCAACATCACTGGAGTGCCCAAAAGCACAAGGTGTGCAATACTCAGAGACATGGCCAAGGTAAGAAAGGCTGAAAGACGACCACCACTGAACAAGACACACAAGCTGAAACGTCAAGACTGGGCCAAGAAATATCTCAAGACTGATTTTTCTAAGGTTTTATGGACTGATGAAATGAGAGTGAGTCTTGATGGGCCAGATGGATGGGCCCGTGGCTGGATTGGTAAAGGGCAGAGAGCTCCAGTCCGACTCAGACGCCAGCAAGGTGGAGGTGGAGTACTGGTTTGGGCTGGTATCATCAAAGATGAGCTTGTGGGGCCTTTTCGGGTTGAGGATGGAGTCAAGCTCAACTCCCAGTCCTACTGCCAGTTTCTGGAAGACACCTTCTTCAAGCAGTGGTACAGGAAGAAGTCTGCATCCTTCAAGAAAAACATGATTTTCATGCAGGACAATGCTCCATCACACATGTCCAAATACTCCACAGCGTGGCTGGCAAGAAAGGGTATAAAAGAAGAAAATCTAATGACATGGCCTCCTTGTTCACCTAATCTGAACCCCATTGAGAACCTGTGGTCCATCATCAAATGTGAGATTTACAAGGAGGGAAAACAGTACACCTCTCTGAACAGTGTCTGGGAGGCTGTGGTTGCTGCTGCACGCAATGTTGATGGTGAACAGATCAAAACACTGACAGAATCCATGGATGGCAGGCTTTTGAGTGTCCTTGCATAGAAAGGTGGCTATATTGGTCACTGATTTGTTTTTGTTTTGTTTTTGAATGTCAGAAATGTATATTTGTGAATGTTGAGATGTTATATTGGTTTCACTGGTAAAAAATAAATAATTGAAATGGGTATATATTTGTTTTTTGTTAAGTTGCCTAATAATTATGCACAGTAATAGTCACCTGCACACACAGATATCCCCCTAAAATAGCTATAACTAAAAACAAACTAAAAACTACTTCCAAAACTATTCAGCTTTGATATTAATGAGTTTTTTGGGTTCATTGAGAACATGGTTGTTGTTCAATAATAAAATTAATCCTCAAAAATACAACTTGCCTAATAATTCTGTACTCCCTGTATTTGTTTGATTTGCTCTCAGAATAGCACTGGTAGTGGTGCTCTGCACAACTACCAAATGTTACTTATTTATGTCATCTCTGAATAATTATGTGCATTTAAATGGGAAAACGTTTGTCTGCTTATATGTTTTTGAAGACTGCAGTGAATGAATTATTTACAAAGGTTACCATACCAACTAATTATACACAGTCGTGACTAATGAATTGTCTTAATTGTTGCACCTATCAGATTGTGTTATCATTATGCATATCCTGTTAAATAGCAAGTGTATTTTCATTATGAAATATATTTTTTAGCCTGAGGAAACAGCTCCTAGTCAGCTGAGAAACGCGTCACTTTTTATTAAAGTTTTATACATTTTAATACTAGATATATGCCATTTGTTTCGGATCGATTCGGAAATTCTGAAAATTCTGCAAATTCGGAGATTCGGATCAAACCGAATTTCCGAATTAAAATACTGCCAAATTTACCGAATAAATCCGAATTAGTTCGGATTTATTCAGTAAATTCGGATGGCCATGGATTATACTAGTATTGTACAGTATATTAGGTTATATCACTCTGCTATGGGTTACTCCTAATATACAGTACATAATACTAGTCTAATCCCACCTAACACTTACCAAAATTCAGAATTTCCGAACCGAATCGAACCGAATCCAGCCGAATTTCTTCGAAACCGAATGAATCCGAAACGAATCCGAACCGAATCGATTGAAAATTTTTGAAAAATTCTGAATCGATCCGAACCGAACCAAATTTTTTCGCCATGCACATATCTATTTAATACACTTGCTTGCCCTTTGGTGTATTTTTTTCTGTGAGTACATAATTGGGCTGTGCTGCTATTAGCCACCTGAGGAAGACCAGGACCTGCTGGGAGTTTTCCAGTCTGCTGGGCGACTGTTAGGTCCCAGCCTGCTGTTAATGCACCTGGTAGGTGCATTGGATCTTGTACGTTTATTCTTTACTTACTTGTCTCTCTGTCTTAACAATACTGGGCTATGTGCATATACTTTGTGTCCACATAGGATATCTACTATCAATCCCCTCAGGGACATCTTCTGGGTATCCACTTCAATCCCACAGTGAGCTAGACCACTGCAAGGCTCTGGCCTGCACTAATAGCACCACAGGGTACGCTGCTCTTGTGAGTATACATCTGGATTTGTGTTTATTGGAGCCACTTATCTTTGCATTACGAGGCCATGTCGGCGCCTCTGTTTTTCCTTTTTTCAGTTATCTAACATCATAGGAAGACCATCCTACAACCGAGAGCTGCTACACTTTTTGGACTATTGTACATTGGAACTTGATTTCCACATGTCTCCTATGGACATTGTTTGGTAGATATAGTGCTTATAGAGTTGTAGATCCATTTTCTCTTTTTCCTTTCACACTACTATTTTTTGTCATTTGTGTTTGGAGGCGCCTCCTAAGGGTGTGGTTTTTGCTGGGTTATACCACACTCTCAACATCAATATTTAATCCCTTAAATTCGTGTAGGGCCCAGCATTGGCCTGTAGCAGGCTAAGGGTTAAGGCTGCAGAAAAGTGGGATAGGAGATAGAGGGTTGGGTTCTAGGTGCAACAATGTTGCATGTTAAGGTAGGCCCCTCCTTACCTGGTAAAAAGCTGAGGTTCCCCTTCCAACTTCCTCTTCTCCATCCGATCCAGGCTGTGAAGTGTTTTTCCTTCCCTTCCAATCCCCCTTTTGTCTTATCAATGGTGGCTCTCATGCAAATGGCAGGACTATGGCTAATCAACCTAGTCCTCAGATAAGTCCATAGCAGTAAGGTTTGCAATCTCCCATCTCTGACTATGCGGATCTAGCGGCTTGGTAGCTGAGAATCCTTATTTCATGTGGAGATTAAAAAATTACACCCTGGCGGCGGAAGGTCTTGGTCCTGTTGTGCAGGAAAAGGTTGCTAGGGGTGAGTGATGGCCAGAAAGGGGAGGGATGGGAGGCCTCATGTGCACGTGAGGTAACCCCCCTCTCTCCCCATTGGGGGATGGTCACGTGATCTCTGCAACCCCTCAGCATCATTTCCTTTGAGCAAAGACCCCTCTGCTGCTTGTTTCCATTGGGCCATTGACCTCCTTGCTGTTCTTGGCCTTATTTATCCCTATGCCACCATTTTTGGTTACTGTTGGCTTAAAATTTAATAAAGTTTAAGTTTAATAAAAATTTGACCTTTGGCGGTCAAAATTTTCCCATTAAGAAGTGGTCTGTGTTTTTATTTATTATTTCTTATACTGTTAAGTATAAGTTAGTAAGTTAAGTTAAAAGTGTACCCCTTCACTCCTGGAAACGCCCCGGTAAGCATTTAATCCCTTAAGGTTTTTTACTAATTCCAATTATACATATTCACACTGCACAAGAATATTACTCTTTTATTTTCTTTCATGTATATATATAGATTTTATTTTCTTGATATACAGTGATCAACTATAACAAAATACAAAAAACTCTAAAAGGAAGAATAAATCATTTAATACATTGATATGTAACTGTAAAGAATATGGGAAATAAAGTTTAGGAATTAATGTCCTAGGTATTTCCATTGCATTGTAAATCTTCAACTATGTATCTCAGCTGTAAGCATATATTACCATGTCCATCTTGACATAAGTGACAAATGCACCAAAACTCTGTTTTGACACAATATATTCCACAGACATCTAAAGATGCCAATATATGACAAATCTGCAGGGAGTAAAAGGGTAAATTAGACTGAATAACTCAATGTATATAAAAAAAGCCATAATCAGTGGTCAGAACACTAAAAGCTTTTATAGAGGCCAAATGAATGCTTTTTGAAGCATGTTAATGGAAAGAAAAGCACAGGTATAAGAAAGTGCATTTATTAAAAATAAAAAAGAATTAATGCAGCAGAGCATACAATAAAAATGACATAAGCATTACAAAATCTAAATGCTGAAGATTTTTAGGATGTAAGATGTGCTGAGGTGAGCCAAAACATTTTAAGTTTTATAATGATAAATAATTAAAATCTTACGCCTAGATTTAGAGTTTTGCGGCCAAAGGGGTGCGTTAGCTACACTGGCTTTTTTCTGGCCGCACCTTTTAAATACCGCTGGTATTTAGAGTTCACAGAATGGCTGCGTTAGGCTCCAAAAAAGGAGCGTAGAGCATATTTACCGCAACTTCAACTCTCGATACCAGCAGTGCTTACAGACACGGCCAGCTTCAAAAACGTGCTCGTGCACGATTCCCCCATAGAAAACAATGGGGCTGTTTGAGCTGAAAAAAAACCTAACATCTGCAAAAAAGCCGCGTTCAGCTCTTAACGCAGCCCCATTGTTTCCTATGGGGAAACACTTCCTACGTCTGCACCTAACACCCTAACATGTACCCCGATCTAAACACCCCTAACCTTACACTTATTCACCCCTAATCTGCCGACCCTGCTATCGCTGACCCCTGCATATTATTTTTAACCCCTAATCTGCCGCTCCGTACACCCCCGCCACCTACATTATCCCTATGTACCCCTAATCTTCTGCCCTAACATCGCTGACCCCTATATTATATTTATTAACCCCTAATCTGCCACCCCCAATGTCGCCTCCACCTAACTACACTTATTAACCCCTAATCTGCAAACCGGACCTGAGTGCTACTATAATAAATGTATTAACCCCTAATCCGCCTCACCCCCCCTCAATAACACTATAATAAATAGTATTAACCCCTAATATGCCCTCCCTAACATTGCCGACACCTAACTTCAAGTATTAACCCCTAATCTGCCGACAGGAGCTCACCGCTACTCTAATAAATTTATTAACCGCTAAAGCTAAGTCTAACTTTAACCCTAACACCCCCCTAAATTAAATATTATTTAAATCTAACGAAATAAATTAACTCTTATTAAATAAATTATTCCTATTTAAAGCTAAATACTTACCTGTAAAATAAATCCTAATATAGCTACAATATAAATTATAATTATATTGTAGCTATTTTAGGATTAATATTTATTTTACAGGCAACTGTGTAATTATTTTAACCAGGTACAATAGCTATTAAATAGTTAAGAACTATTTAATAGTTACCTAGTTAAAATAATTACAAAATTACCTGTAAAATAAATCCTAACCTAAGTTACAATTAAACCTAACACTACGGAGGCGGAGCCGGCCAAGAAACAGCATGGCCGCAAATACTTAGTGCTCCGTGAAGCTAACTCCTGCCTTAACTTTTAAAAGCAGTCCAAGTGACCAAAACAAAAGTTCTGGCTGAGTAGGTGTCAGGGGAAACCCACGGGCACGCAACGGCACCTTGTGAGAAGAGAACCAGCTTTCGGGGAAGCGGATACGGCTCCTCACTTGACACCGACAGGGCCTAAAAAACTCAATATCAGTGGCGCGAACCGCCATTTGTGGCAGAGCTAAAAGGAGAAGTGGTGGCGGGTCTGAGCTTGCCGGACACAGCCGAAACATCATAGCGGCACAGCGGACAGATCGGTGAAGGAACCGACTGACATATACACCTCAGCACTCGCAGGACTCAGTGAGGTGAGAACGGGAGCCCGCCATCTTTGACAGATGGTCGTGTCAGCTAAGGTATAACCTCACACAGGGATAATAAGTGTTTGGGAGGTTGGCTGCCAGAGCTTTATATTTGGACTTTATTTCAAGCATGCATGGGACATAAAATAGTAGAACAGCAAGCAACAGGGGGCTGTGGCATAGAATTAATCTTATAAGCATCACAACGACATAACTAATGTGTGGTAGATACCATATTAAAACCTGCTTCTTGCACAGCCCTTGCCACACTCCTGCAGCCCAATGAGAGATAGGGAGAGAATGTTATAAACATGCAGTCAGCATATTCTGCAACCTAGTAAGAAACAGCAAAGGGTAGGGAGGCTATGTGACAACTGCATCAAGAAACCCCTATACATAGAAGATGCCTGTTTAAGCATACCCTGTAGGTGCAGGGGTTACAGATCATCCCTCAAGCTAGAGCGGAGCCTCTCACAGTATTCTGGTGTATTGCTCAGGTTGTAAATCTACAGCTCTGTGAAACACAGGCAGCGCATATACATCTCAAAGGATACCTTGCAATCCACCATAGAGATAGGATAGTGTCGTGAGACCCAGTGCAGGCTGCTCTAAGGATATAGCCTTATGTAGAGAGTTACTTTGCAAAACAGATAACATTACTGCTGGCACAGGGTCTTACAGGCTACAACACAACACTAAGCAGCTTTTGACCCAGAACAGAGATATTTCAAGCATCGACATGACGTCCAAAAGACAACAAAAAATGGACAAAGTTAAAAAACAAGTCAACCCCTCAGGTTCTAAAATGAACTCTTTCTTTAAGACAGTGGTTACACCTGGCGCCATAACACCAAGCTCTCCCACTTCCGACTTAGAAGAAGAAAGGGCTCACGCGGAAGATACCACACATGAAGCAGACTCTCCCCTTACTAGAGCAGACCTAAAGGCTTTACCCTCCAAAGAGGACTTTTCAACCTTCATGCAGCAGGTTAGCCAACTAATCAGAGATGGCATGGCTGAAGTTAAGAAAGACATCACGGAATTAGGCAACAGAGCTGTACAACTTGAGGAATATGCTGAGGAGGTGTCGGAATCTACAAATTTGACCACACTGCAACTCCAGCATCAGACCACTGAGATTATACAATTGCAAAATCAAATTGAGGACCTAGACAACAGAGGTCGCAGACAGAATTTAAGGATAAGAGGGATACCAGAAACCATCTTGCCTGCAAATTTACAACAATATCTACAAGATTTGTTTCACTTCCTGCTTGATACACACCCCGACACGGACATAATGTTAGACAGAGCTCACAGAGCATTAAGGCCGAAACCACAACCCTCGGCACCGCCTAGGGACGTTATCCTGAAGTGTCATTATTTCCAAGACAAGGAAAACATCTTGGCAGCAGCAAGAAAAAAATCACCTGCTCGTTACTTAGACACCCCTCTTCAAATATATGCAGACCTAAGTCCCCTCACTTTATCAAAACGCCGGGATGTGGGATTTCTCACAGTGCACCTGAGAAGTTTAGGAGTACCCTATCGTTGGGGCTTCCCCTTCTCTCTGAGAGCTTTAAAAGACAATAAAGAGGCTGTTTATAAAGACCTGGAGGACTTAGACACTTTCTGTACGCAATTAAATATTGCAAAACCAAGGATACCCGCGGAATCTGGCAAAGGACAAGAAGATGGTCCAGTCCAGCATCTACCACCGAAAGCACAGAGACAAAAATGGACAACAGTCCAGAGGAAAGCAAAATTGATGGCTCTGAAACATACTTACAAATATTCCAGCAACATCGCTCCGCTATGAAGCTACTGATAGCAGTGTTCACAGGACTCTCCTCAATATAGAGAAGACCCAAGGTTATTACTTGACATGATAAGGTATAAATAGACCATTAGTCTAAAATGGTAGCGGCAGATTGTTTGTAGAGCCTTGGCTGTCTTTATCTCTCTTTCTACCAACAGGCTTTTACTACATGATTCCAGAAACTGTTACATAAATTTTGGACATTACTTTTCGTTTCTCAATTGGCAGGAGTAGCAGCAGCAGTTGGTTTGCTGTCTCCTCCCACTTGTAGAATATGAGATTAGTCTATAATGGGATAGACTATATTGTTAGGTATACTGTTCAGTTTATAGTTAGTAAGTTATTTAATATTTATGTGTTCTTTTTGTTCCATTCACAGAAATTTCTCCTAAATTGCTTAAGTTATTTCTTACAATCACAGAGCTTTTCTCAGAGTCCTCCGGGCTGGGGAGCGATACAGGCGTTTCCAAAAGATGTCATCAAGTCACAAGGTAAGACTACACACCCACATTTGATAAGACACAATGCATAGAAATATAACCATAGTTTCCCAGAACGCAAAGGGTCTCAACTCCCCCTCAAAAAGATCTATTGCCCTGAGGTGGTTTGCTAAGCAAAAAAGCTGAGTCATATTTGTTCAGGAAACCCACTTTTCAAAAACCTCGGAGCCCAAATTCTCGTCAAGGGACTTCCCAACAGGATACTTTAATTCCAACGAAAATAAAATAAAATGGGGTGGGTATACTGTTACACCGCAGCACACCTTTTCAGCTGATCAACACAGTAGGGGAGAGAGAGGGTAGAATACTCATAGTAATAGGATTGATATATAATAGACCAGTGACATTTGTCAATATTTACGCACCCAACTCAGGTAGGACACCCTTCTTTAGAAGACTACTCTCCCTGGTCCTAGAACATAGGAAGGGTGTGTTGATTTTAGGAGGGGATCTCAATGTAACCATGGACCCCCTCCTGGACACAACTTCCATTAATACTAGTGCAGCTCATAGACCTCCAGACTTGGTTTATAAATGTTTCCGACAACTTGGATTGATAGATATTTGGAGGGTACAGCATCCCCTACAAAAGAATTATACATTTTACTCACACCCGTGGGCTTCATACTCGCGGCTGGATTATCTGTACATAGATCAATCCAGCTTATCCTTTGTGGCAGACTCAGATATCCAACCAACCACATGGGCGGATCATTCATTGGTCTCTGTTTCCATACATTGGCCAGAAACCCCAGTAAGCCCTTTTATTTGGAGGTTAGATGAGTATCTCCTGAACCATCCACTAACAAATAAGGCTTTAACCACCTCAATCACAGAATACTTCCAGTTTAACATGAACACAGAGGTATCATCACTCAACATTTGGGAGGCACAACGGATGCAGAAAAGGCGTTTGATAGGACAAATTGGCAATTTCTTAAAAAAACATTAGAAATATTTGGATTCGGCCCCAAAATGATAGATAGAGTCTGTAGCCTTTACACTTGCCCAGAGGCCAGAGTAAGAGTAAATAGCATGCTATCAGACCCATTTTCGATCCAAAACGGCACGAGACAGGGGTGCCCACTGTCCCCCATCTTGTTTATATTGACTATGGAGGTACTCGCAGCTCACATATGTGCCAACAAAGATATACATGGTATAACTATAGGGCCTAACGAATTTAAAATCGCAATGTATGCGGATGATGTTCTCTTCTCTGTCATCACCCCCAATAGCACCATCCCAATGATACTCAGGGAAATTGAGAAATTCTGCACTTTTTCAAATTTTGTAATAAATCAAACTAAGTCAGAAGTACTGAATATATCACTGAGTCCACCAGAATTCCAAAAACTTTCACGGGTTTGTCCCTTGCGTCTACAGTCAGAGTCAGTCAGATATCTAGGTATCTACCTCTCCCCGAGCCCCTCAACCCTCTTCAAGAAAAACTTTGAGTCCCTTTTCAATAATATATCAAGAGATCTGAACACTTGGGCCACTAAAACACTCTCATGGTGGGGTAGAATTCACTCTATTAAAATGACAATACTACCTAAAATCCTATACCTACTACAAGCCTTGCCAATCCACCTTCCCTATGGGTTCTTGACACGGGTACAAAGACAGATAAACACCTATGTATGGGGCAAGATAAAACCCAGGGTTAATAGAAGCACCCTACACAGATCTACAACTATGGGTGGGGTGGGATTACCAAGAATTGAGGAGTATTATCATGCAGTGACTCTCCAGAGAATTCTGGACTGGCATGGTTCATCATCTCATAAAGCATGGGTGTCTATTGATTCCTATATCCTACATATTCCATTTGTGGGAGCAGTGTGTTGGGTCCCCTCGGATTTAAGACCACCACAATGCGGACATTTAAATGTACATAAGCACTTCTTTAAGGAATGGGAGAAGATAAAGACCTTATATATATTTCATCCATTAGATCCCCACTGTTCCCTATAGTTCTCAACACAGAAATGGTAGGGGGTCTGGATAGGGGATTTAGAAGACTTAAGGAATGGGGATACACAATTCCATTATGTAGATTTATTGAGGAGGGGAGGTTACTGAGCAGACACAGGTTAGAGACCTCTGCAGAAGGACGATACATACACTGGCTTAAGTATGCACAACTTCAACATTTCCTACAGACATCACCACACAAGAAGGAGTTCCTCCGCTCTTTGACCCCCTTCGAACGGTTATGTAACAGTGAAAAGACAATTCAGAGCCCTTTGTCAGTATCACGCCACCTTTTGCTAGAACCTCAAAATACCACATTACCAAACTTCACAATGAGGTGGGCGCATGACCTTCATGCGTAGATAGATAGGAAAGACTGGCACAATGTGTTCCGAAGGACAAAAAAATCCTCTACCTCCCCACAAATACTCAAAATGAACTATAAACTTTTGTCTCGTTGGTACTTAACTCCAACTAGACTGAACACAGTATACCCTGACTCTTCACGTATGTGTTGGAGGGGATGCAGGGGACAGGGATGCCTACTACATATATGGTGGGATTGTCCTGTAATTAAAAAACTATGGAAGGAGGTGGAAGTATACCTCCAAAGATTGGTGGGCGACACATTTAAATTAACAGCCAGAATAGCATTATTAAACGACACTACCCACATTACATGTAAGCTGAGATCTCTGGTAGTACAGATAGGATTGAATGGAGCTCGTTCATTAATAGCTAGAGCATGGAGGACACCCTTCCCCCCAACTAAGGAGTCGTGGATCGAAAGAACCAATGAACTCATGGTACTAGAAGAGTATGGGTTCCTAAAATGGAACAAGCTCTCCTTCTTCTTAGACGCCAGATTTTTATGGGAAAATTTACATTTACCACTTCAAGACACAACAAATTGACAAGATCACTACGGTTGGTAGGACTACTGAAACATGGACCTGTCTGTGTCGCTCCCCCCCCCGACTCCCGGATCCAGGATGATTCATAGGAGATTCGATGATAATAGGAGAATTAGTCTGTAGGAGATATTAGGTAAGAATGATAGTTTTAATATCTATCAGTGAATGGTTTTAGACTGGAACGCAAGTTAATCGTTAAAATTGACTTTGTAATCTTTGCAAACTTAAGAGTTTACAACTATGCTGTACAATGATTGTTTGATTTTTCTTGTAAACTGAAAACATAATAAATAAATAAATAAAAAAAACAAAAAAAAAAACCTAACACTACACTATCAATAAATTAATTAAATACAATACCTACAATTATCTACAATTAAACCTAACACTACACTATCAATAAATAAATTAAATACAATTCCTACAAATAAATACAATTAAATAAACTAACTAAAGTACAAAAAATAAAAAAGAACTAAGTTACAAAAAATAAAAAAATATTTACAAACATTAGAAAAATATTACAACAATTTTAAACTAATTACACCTACTCTAAGCCCCCTAATAAAATAACAAAGACCCCCAAAATAAAAAAATGTCCCACCCTATTCAAAATTACAAAAGTTCAAAGCTCTTTTACCTTACCAGCCCTTAAAAGGGCCCTTTGCGGGGCATGCCCCAAAGAATTAAGCTCCTTTGCCTGTAAAAAAAAAACCATACAATACCCCCCCAACATTACAACCCACCACCCACATACCCCTAATCTAACCCAAACCCCCCTTAAATAAACCTAACACTAAGCCCCTGAAGATCTTCCTACCTTGTCTTCACCTCACCGGGTTCACCGATCGGTCCAGAAGAGGGTCCGAAGTCTTGATCCCAAGCGGGGGGCTGAAGAGTGACGTCCATCCTCGGGCTGAAGTCTGGATCCAAGCAGCAAATGAAGAAGTCCATCTTCGGGAAGAAATCTTCATCCTATCTGGGCAGAAGAGGACATCCGGACTGGCAAACATCTTCATCCAAGCCGCATCTTCTATGTTGTTCCATCGGATGACGAGCGGCTGATCTTGAAGACCTCCGGCGCGGATCCATCCTCTTCGTTCAACGTCCAACTGAAGAATGAAGGTTCCTTTAAGGGACGTCATCCAAGATGGCGTCCTTCTAATTCCGATTGGCTGATAGGATTCTATCAGCCAATTGGAATTAAGGTAGGAAAATTCTTAGTTTATTTAAGGGGGGTTTGGGGAAAATTCTGATTGGCTGATGGAATCAGCCAATCAGATTCAAGTTCAATCCGATTGGCTGATCCAATCAGCCAATCAGATTGAGCTTGCATTCTATTGGCTGTTCCGATCAGCCAATAGAATGCAAGCTCAATCTGATTGGCTGATCGGATCAGCCAATCGGATTGAACTTGATTCTGATTGGCTGATTCCATCAGCCAATCAGATTTTTCCTACCTTAATTCCGATTGGCTGATAGAATCCTATCAGCCAATCGGAATTCGAGGGACGCCATCTTGGATGACGTCCCTTAAAGGAACCTTCATTCTTCAGTTGGACGTCGAACAAAGAGGATGGATCCGCGCCGGAGGTCTTCAAGATCAGCAGCTCGTCATCCGATGGAACAACATAGAAGATGCGGCTTGGATGAAGATGTTTGCCGGTCCGGATGTCCTCTTCTGCTCGGATAGGATGAAGATTTCTTCCTGAAGATGGACTTCTTCATTTGCCGCTTGGATCCAGACTTCAGCCCGAGGATGGACGTCACTCTTCAGCCCCCCGCTTGGGCTTGGATCAAGACTTCGGACCCTCTTCTGGACCGATCGGTGAACCCGGTGAGGTGAAGACAAGGTAGGGAGATCTTCAGGGGCTTAGTGTTAGGTTTATTTAAGGGGGGTTTGGGTTAGATTAGGGGTATGTGGGTTGTAATGTTGGGGGGGGTATTGTATGTTTTTTTTTACAGGCAAAAGAGCTGAATTCTTTGGGGCATGCCCCGCCCCTTTTCAGGTCTGGTAAGGTAAAAGAGCTTTGAACTTTTGTAATTTAGAATAGGGTAGGGCATTTTTTTATTTTGGGGGTCTTTGTTATTTTATTAGGGGGCTTAGAGTTGGTATAATTAGTTTAAAATTGTTGTAATATTTTTCTAATGTTTGTAAATATTTTTTTATTTTTTGTAACTTAGTTCTTTTTTATTTTTTGTACTTTAGTTAGTTTATTTCATTGTATTTATTTGTAGATATTGTATTTAATTAATTTATTGATAGTGTAGTGTTAGGTTTAATTGTAGATAATTGTAGGTATTTTATTTAATTAATTTATTGCTAGTGTAGTGTTAGGTTTAATTGTAACTTAGGTTAGGATTTATTTTACAGGTAATTTTGTAATTATTTTAACTATTTTAGCTATTAAATAGTTCTTAACTATTTAATAGCTATTGTACCTAGTTAAAATAATTACAAAGTTGCCTGTAAAATAAATATAAATCCTAAAATAGCTATAATATAATTATAATTTATATTGTAGCTATATTAGGGTTTATTTTACAGGTAAGTATTTAGCTTTAAATAGGAATAATTTATTTAATAAGATTTAATTTATTTTGTTAGATTTAAATTATATTTAATTTAGGGGGTGTTAGTGTTAGGGTTAGACTTAGCTTTAGGGGTTAATCCATTTATTAGAGTAGCGGCGAGATTCGGTCGGCAGATTAGGGGTTAATAATTGAAGTTAGGTGTCGGCGATGTTAGGGAGGGCAGATTAGGGGTTAATACTATTTATTATAGGGTTATTGAGGCGGGAGTGAGGCGGATTAGGGGTCAATAACTTTATTATAGTAGCGGTGTGGTCCGCTCGGCAGATTAGGGGTTAATAAGTGTAGGCAGGTGGAGGCGACGTTGAGGGGGGCAGATTAGGGGTTAATAAATATAATGTAGGGGTTGGCGGTGTTAGGGGCAGCAGATTAGGGGTACATAAGGATAACGTAGGTGGGGGTCGGCAGATTAAGGGTTAAAAAAAATTAATCGAGTGGCGGCGATGTGGGGGACCTCGGTTTAGGGGTACATAGGTAGTTTATGGGTGTTAGTGTACTTTAGAGCACAGTAGTTAAGAGCTTTATAAACCGGCGTTAGCCCAGAAAGCTCTTAACTACTGACTTTTTTCTGCGGCTGGATTTTTGTCGTTAGATTTCTAATGCTCACTTCAGCCACGACTCTAAATACCAGTGTTAGAAAGATCGAATTGAAAAGATAGGATATGCAAATGACGTAAGGGGATCTGCAGTATGGAAAAGTTGCGGCTGGAAAGTGAGCGTTAGACCCTTTCCTGACTGACTCCAAATACCGACGTTAGCCCAAAACCAGCGTTAGGAGCCTCTAACGCTGGTTTTCATGGCTAACGCCCAACTCTAAATCTAGGCCTAAAAGTTTTATACTCCATATCAGTACATATTAAGTATACAAAAATAATACTAAACATAATTTAGGTTTAGAATCAGACTTTTCCCATACTTTTAAATGTTTTAGAGCTATACATTGCCTTCTCACTTAAACTCATTTAAAATGATAAGCTATATTAACAGGTTTTCATCTAGAATGCTGTACTATTCTGGTGAACCCTAACAGCTGTCCAAGCATATCCTAAGCCAAATTTCCATTGTTATTAAATAGTCTTTTGAAGTGGAAAATACAATTTTATGCATCTGATCTTTATTTAAATTGTATGCATTTTTTTTATTATGCTGCAAATCTCTCCTGTAAGGGTGCAATTGATTCAGCTGAAAATGTTTGTTCTGTGGCTTTTTTATTTTGACACATGCCTTTATCCTTAAAAAAAAACTATGACCTAAATTTCAAGACTTTTAATAATATCCACTTAATGCAGAAATATACTCTCATCAGTACTTAAAATGTCACTTTGCTGTGATCTCATAAGATGTTGACATAATCGTACATAATTTCATTATGCTTTGAAGTTTTATAGTAAATTTTCTTCAACTGAGAAGGAAAGGAAATCGGCTGCTCCTGCACATACCACAGTGTCTTCTCAGTCTTGGGTAAAGAATCTTGAATGATTCCTTCAATTCCTTCTGCTAGGGTATGAGGTTAATAAAAGTAATCAAAGGTAAGATTGAATCCTTTGCTACATAGAGATTTTGGCCTCTATGTATGAAGCCGTCTACTTTCCTGCACTCGCCTTAGCTCGCCTACCATTGCTTCCGCGGACCTGAATACATTAGCCAAAGTTATCAAGAAAGCTGTCAAGAAGCCACGCACCAAGTAAGGAGCGATGAGCAGCATACTGTTGTTAACTGAAAGTCATCAATCTCGCTGCTCATCGGCTTCTTCGCAGCTTTCTTGCTACCCTGTCACTAAGCACCCACACTAAACCACACTGTTTTACCCCCTAAACCGCCGCTCCCGGAGCCCCCCGCACCTAAATAAAGTTATTACCCCCTAAACTGCCGCTCCTGGACCACGCCGCAACTATATTAAATGTATTAACCCCTAAACCACCGATCACGTACCCCGCCACCACCTACATTATACCTATTAACCCCAAATCTGCCGCCCCCTATACCGCCGCCACCTATATTAAAGTTATTAACCCCTATCCTGCAGATCCCGGACCCCGCCGCATTTAAATAAATTGTTTAACCCCTAAACCGCTGCACCCAGAGCCCACCGCCAGCTACATTACATTTATTAACCCCTATCCTGCCCCCCACTACACCGCCGCCACCTACATTAAACTCATTAACCCCTAAACCGCTGCTCCCAGACCCCGCTGCAACTAAATTAAATGTTTAACCCCTAAACCGCCGCTCCCGGACCCCGCCACCACCTATATTAAATTTATTAACCCCTATCCTGCCCCCCTATACCGCCACCACTATATTAAACTTATTAACCCCTAAACCTAAGTCTAACCCTAACCCCCCTAACTTAAATATTTTTTACATAAATCTAAATAAAACTTACTATTATTAACTAAATTATTCCTATTTAAAAATTAATACTTACCTGTAAAATAAACCCTAAGATAGATACAATATAACTAATAATTATATTGTAGCTATTTTAGGGTTTATATTTATTTTACAGGCAACTTTGTATTTATTTTAACTAGGTAGAATAGTTATTAAATAGTTATTAACTAAAATACTAAAATACTTACAAAATTACCTGTAAAATAAATCCTAACCTAAATTACAATTAAACCTAACACTACACTATCATTAAATTAATTAAATAAATTACCTACAATTACCTAAAATTAAATACAATTAAATAAACATAACTATAGTACAAAAAACCCCCACTAAATTACAGAAAATAAAAAAAGAATTACAAGAAGTTTAAGCCCTACCCTATTCTAAATTACAAAGTAATCAGCTCTTTTACCAGCCCTTAAAAGGGCTTTTGGGGGGCATTGCCTCAAAGTAATCAGCTCTTTTACCTGTAAAAAAATACAATACCCCCCCAACATTAAAACCCACCACCCACATACCCCTACTCTAACCCACCCGAACCCCCCTTAAAAAAACCTAACACTAACCCCCTGAAGATCTCCCTACCTTGAGTCGTCTTCACTCAGCCGAGCTGAATTCTTCATCCAAGCGGGGCAAGAAGAGGTCCTCCATCCGGTAGAAGTCTTCATCCAAGCGGCATCTTCTATCTTCATCCATCCGGAGCGGAGCCATCTTCCATCCAGCCAACACAGAGCCATCCTCTTCAACTGACGGACTCATGACGAATGAAGGTTCCTTTAAGGGACGTCATCCAAGATGGCCTCCTTTAAGGGACGTCATCCAAGATCGCGTCCCTCGAATTTCGATTGGCTGATAGGATTCTATCAGTCAATCGGAATTAAGGTAGGAAAAATCCGATTGGCTGATTCAATCAGCCAATCCGATTGACCTTGCATTCTATTGGCTGTTCCGATCAGCCAATAGAATGCAAGGTCAATCCGATTGGCTGATTGGATCAGCCAATCAGATTGAGCTTCAATCCGATTGGCTGATTGAATCAGCCAATCGTATTTTTCCTATCTTAATTCTGATTGGCTAATAGAATCCTATCAGCCAATCGGAAATTCGAGGGACGCCATCTTGGATGATGTCCCTTAAAGGAACCTTCATTCGTCGTTAGTCCGTCGGTTGAAGAGGATGGCTCCGCGTCCGCTGGATGGAAGATGGCTCCCCTCCACTCCGGATGGATGAAGATAGCCGCTTGGATGAAGACTTCTACCGGATGTAGGACCTCTTCTTGCCCCGCTTGAAGAATTTGGCTCAGCTGAGTGAAGACGACTCAAGGTAGGGAGATCTTCAGGGGGTTAGTGTTAGGTTTTTTTTAAGGGGGGTTTGGGTGGGTTAGAGTAGGGGTATGTGGGTGGTGGGTTTTAATGTTGGGGGGTTGTATTTTTTTTTACAGGTAAAAGAGCTGATTACTTTGGGGCAATGCCCCGCAAAAAGCCCTTTTAAGGGCTGGTAAAAGAGCTGATAACTTTGTAATTTAGAATAGGGTAGGGCATTTTTTTATTTTGGGGGGCTTTGTTATTTTATTAGGGGGCTTAGATTAGGTGTAATTAGTTTAAACTTCTTGTAATTCTTTTAAGCTAGGTATTTTAAAATATTTTAGCTTGGTAGCTATTACATAGTTAATAATTATTTAATAACTATTCTACCTAGTTAAAATAAATACAAAGTTGCCAGTAAAATAAATATAAACCCTAAAATAGCTACAGTATAATTATTAGTTATATTGTAGCTATCTTAGGGTTTATTTTACAGGTAAGTATTTATATTTAAATAGGAATAGTTTAGTTAATAATAGTAAGTTTTATTTAGATTTATGTAAAAAATATTTAAGTTAGGGGGGTGTTAGGGTTAGGGTTAGACTTAGGTTTAGGGGTTAATAAGTTTAATATAGTGGTGGCAGTATAGGGAGGGCAGGATAGGGGTTAATAAATTTAATATAGGTGGTGGTGGTATAGGGGTTAATAGGTATTATGTAGGTGGCGGCGGGGTCCGGGAGTGGCGGTTTAGGGGTTAGTAAGTTTATTTAGTTGCGGCAGGGTCCGGGAGCAGCGGTTTAGGGGTTAATATATTTATTATAGTTTCGGCGGGGTCTGGGAGTGGCAGTTTAGGGGTTAATATGTATAAAGTAGGTGGTGGCGGTGTAGGGGGATTAGGGGTGTTTAGACTCAGGGTACATGTTAGGGTGTTAGGTGCAGACATCTCCCATAGGAATCAATGAGATATCGGGCAGCAGAGAACATGAGCTCTCGCTGCTGTCAGACTCCAATTGATTCCTATGGGATGCGCCGCCTCCAGGGCGGCGGATTGAAATCCAGGTACACTGGCCCGGAATAGTGGCGAGCGTACCTGGTAGTAGTTTGATAATTACCAAAAGTAGTCAGATTGTGCTGAACTTGCATTCGGAACATCTGTAGTGACGTAACCATCTAAAGACCGCTGCCCCTTAACTTGTCCACCTGCTCTGAGGCTGCGTATATCAATCCGCCCAATCTTATATGATCGGGCTGATTGACACCTCCTGCTAGAGGCCAATTGGCCATGAATCTGAGGGGGGCAGCATTGCACAAGCAGTTCAAAAGAACTGCTTGTGCAATGATAAATGTCTACAGCGTATGCTGTCTGCATTTATCCATGTGCGGCGGACATGATACACTACATCGTATCATGTCCAATCGCACTTTCATAATTTGGCCCCTTAGTCACTAAGTTTCAAAGTTAGGTACATTATGGTTTTAAAAACTTTAATAATTTTAGGGCTTGATGAAATTGGATGAGCAGCCAAGTTATGATTAATAGCATGCTGACACTAAATTATAGCTACAGTAGTTTTTACATCAAAGCTGATGTAAAACCTTAATTACATGGAATAACTTATAAGAAAGCAAAATCCCACAAAATCAACTAAGCAATAAATCCTAAATCATGACTCCCCCTTCCATGTAAACAGCAACCACATCAAATCTTTTTTACGACATTTAAACCCTTGACCAACCCCAGCAAATTAAATCTAACCACAACTTTCCATATTGAACTTGATGATCACCAATCACCATCACAATTAGCAACTCTACCCCCAAAATTCCAGATCACAGATTAAACTTAATTGTATTCTCCCTCACTACTTTAAAACCTACTGCACTAAATTGCTTTTACGGTGCTTACATTTAAATCCCCTACAATAACAATTAAACCATAATTAATACTTAATATGGTCCCTATAAACATTTTTAATATCAGCCATCCTAACAGCTATTAATCCTGCCACACACCCCCTGACTTTTAAAAAATTGTTTCCCAAACCCTTATTTTTCCTTTGGTGCTTTATGTAATTTAAAACAAACTTACCAGCTAAGATCTAGATTTCAAGTGGCGTGCTATTTAGCGCTATCTCTTTCGTTAGAAGTAAGATTTTTGTGCATGCCTGGTTGCACACGTATTACAACCACAATTCTGACAAAGTTGGGACAGTATGGGAAAAACAAACAAAAAAAGTAATTTAATTTAAATTCAGTTCACCCTGTACTATAATTAAAACACATTATTTGATGTTTTACTTTATGAATTTAATGTATTTTTTTAAAATATACACTCATTTCAATCTGATGACTGCAACAAACTCCAAAACAAGTTGGACAGTCGAATGTTTACCATTGTATAACATCACCTTTTATTTTAATAGCACTTATTAAGCATTTGGGCACTGAAGACACCAGTTGGTTAAGTTTACCAAGCAGACTTTTCCCTCATTCATCCATTATGCATGTGTTCAGCTGCGCAACTGTATGGGCCTTCCTTGCTTAATTTTGTCATTCATAATGCGCCACACATTCTCATTTGATGACAGGCCAGGACTGAAGGCAAGCCATGCTAGCATCTGCACTCTCTGCTTATAAAACCATGCACTTGTAAACCGAGTAGAATGTGGTTTGGCGTTGTCCTGTTGGGAAATGCAGGGACGTCCCAGGAAAAGACTGTGGCATCTACTTATCATCACGTCAACTTAGTTGCATTCGATGGCACCAATACGCTCACCTAAGATCGCCTAACATCGCTGCTGCGGACCTGAATATGCTCTCCAAAGTTAGCAAAAAAGCAGTCAAAAAGCTGTGCACCAAGTATGGGGTGATGAGCAGCGAACTGTTATTAACTAACAGTCATCAATCTCTCTGCTCTTCGGCTTTTTCCCAGCTTTATTGGTATACTGTCACTAAACACCACCACTATACTACACTGTTTTACCCCTATCCCGCTGCTCACGGAGCCCACCGTTACTCTATTATTATTTTATTAACTCCTAATCTGCCTCCCCCTACACCGCCGCCACCCACATTATACTTATTCACGCCTAATCTGCCGTCCCCAACGTTGCCACCACTATATTAAATTTATTAACCCTTAAACCTAAGTCTAACCCTAACACCCCTAATTTAAATATAATTAAAAAAAATCTAAATAAAACCTACTATTAATAAATAAATTATTCCTATTTAAAACTAAATACTTACCTGTAAAATAAAACCTAAGCTAGCTACAATATAACTAATAGTTACATTGCACCTAGCATAGGGTTTATTTTTATTTTACAGGCAAGTTTGTATTTATTTTATCTAGGTAGAATAGTTATTAAATAGTTATTAACTATTTACTAGCTACCTAGCTAAAATAAATACAAAAGTACCTGTAAAATAAAACGTAACCTAAGTTACAATAACACCTAACACTACACTATAATTAAATAAATTTACTAAAGTAAATACAATTACCTAAATTAAATTAAATTAGCTAAATTAAAAAAACAAACAGACACTAAATTACAGAAAATAATAAACAAATTACAGATATTTAAACTAATTACACCTAATCTAATAGCCCTATCAAAATAAAAAAAGCCCCCCAAAATAATAAAACCCCCTAGCCTAAACTAAACTACCAATAATACTTAAAAGGGCCTTTTGCGGGGCATTGCCCCAAAGTAATCAGCTCTTTTATCTGTAAAAAAAAAATAAGACAAACAACCCCCCCCAACAGTAAAAACCCCCACCCACACAACCAACCCCCCAAATAAAATACTAGCTAAAAAAATCTAAGCTCCCCATTGCCCTGAAAAGGGCATTTGGATGGGCATTGCCCTTAAAAGGGTAGTTAGCTCTTTTGCGGCCTAAAGCCCTAACCTAAAAATAAAACCCACCCAATAGACCCTTAAAAACCTAACACTGAGACTGGTGGATCGTATGTTACATCACAGATTTCTACTTTTGCCTGTCTGTAGGGTTTGATAACTAAGGCGAATCAGGCTCGCCACAATTACGCTTCGAAATTCCAGCGTATTTGCGGTTGACGGTTTGATAAGTAGATGCCGATGTCTGGATGGCAGCATATGTTGCTCCAAAATGTATACATATCTTTCTGCATTAATGGTGCCCTCACAGATGTGCAAGTTACCCATGCCATGGGCACTGACACACCCCCATACCTTGACATATGCTGGCTTTTGGACCTGACGCTGATAACAGCTTAGATGGTCCTTATCCTCTTTGGCCCGGAGAACACGACGGCTGTTTTTTCAAAAAACTATTTGAAATGTTGACTTGTCAAACCACAAAACATGATTTCACTGTTTTACTGTCCATCTCAGATGAGATAGAACCCAGAGAAGTTGACAACGCTTCTGGACAATGTTGAAGTTTGGATTCTGCTTTGCATAGTAAAGCCTTAACTTGCATCTGTGCATGCAGTGGCAAATGGTGTTTACTGACAAAGGTTTACCAAAGTATTCCTGAGCCCATGTCAGGATATCCAATACAGACCTGTGACAGTTTTTGAAACAGTGACGTCTGAAGGATTGGAGATCACACACATTCAGAAGTGGTTTTCAGCCTTGCCTTTTACGCATTCGGGATTTGAAAGGAATCCTTTATTGAAAGGAATCCTTTAATCTTTTTATTATATTACTAGGCGATAAGCCTGCCCAGAGGGCAGTCTATATTTTTAAAAAAAACAACCCCCAAGCTACAGTTACAAAAAATAAAAAAGTTAAATTACAGAAAAAAATAAACAAAGCTATCCAAAATAATACAATTAAACCTAAACTAATACCCCTATAAAAATAACAACACCCCCTAATCTAATACTAAACTACCAATAGCCTTTAAAAGGGCCTTTTGTAGGTCATTGACCTAAGTTAAACAGCTCTTTTACCACTAAAAAATACTAAGTCCCCCTAAAATTAACAACCCCCCACCCACCAATCCCCCCACCCAAAAAAAACTAACACTAAAAAAAACAACAACTACCCATTGCCCCTTAAGGGGGCATTTGTATAGCCATTGCCCCTAAGAGGGCATTCATCTCTTTTACTGACTTAAAAGGGCAATCAACGCTTTGTTCAAGCCAAAAAAAACATAATCTTAAAAAAAGCACCCTAAAAATGAAAATAAAAAAGCCTAAACCTAATCCCCAAATAAGTACTCACTGTTTCTGAAGTCCGGCAGAGAAGATCTTCTTCCAGACGGATCCATCATCTTCTATTTTCATCCTAAGTGAAGGCGGTGCAGAGCAGAGGTGCGGAGCTGTGTTCACGATGCCTGGATCCTCAGCGGCGGTCCTCAGTGGCATGAAGGCTCCTCTTCATCCGATGTCTGTCATTGACTAAATATTGAATGCAAGGTACCGCTATCAATTTGGGGTACCTTGCATTCCTATTGGCTGAAATGTTAAAATCAGCCAATAGGATTAGAGCTACTGAAATCCCATTGGTTGTTCAAATCAGCCAATAAGATTACAATAGTTCTCATCCTATTGGCTGATTTTGAAAATTTCCTGGACCAGTTTCCACTCTGCGTACGAAGTACTAAGTGCAGAGAGTGAGCAAAGGGCAGTCGAAGAAGAAACGGACTGAATTGACATTACTTACGCAAGTATTCAAACTTACCATACAGGAGTTTACAAGCTGATCGGAACCAGTGACGTCAGGCGCTTTGCTAGCAACGCGAGGACTCCCGGGGAAACCACAAGCTGCAAGCTGAAATACCGGATTGAACTGCAGGTGAGAGCATTGTACCTGGAGACAAGAGCTACACCAAGGCGGTAAGACTATAACTATTCAGCGAAATTACAAAGCCATAAATGTGCACATACCTATAATTATCTATCTATATATGATCGAAACACCATTTGCCTGATTTGTATCCAACATAACCTGCAACAAGTAATAGACTGTGGAAAATCTCCTCTAAGAAAGGATTGTTTGGTGAACTGAGTATCAATATAAAGGACACCATCTGTGTGTAAATCAAGGTAAAAAGTAACTTTTACAAAAGGAGATCTATGTGAAGAGACGCCTCCCTTTTTTACTCTTAATTCTATTTGGAGACGGACTTGCCTCAAAAGACATTTTATAACCTACTTTTTACACATTTTTATCAAATTTTTGCTCCAAAGGGTCTTTGTATTAATCCATGAATTGTTTTATCTAACCTTCGAATGGATGTGTTTCTTGAATGAGGTGTGATTGAATTGTATTGAATTACATTGGATTTTATTAATTTTTAGAATCTGAATAAATTGTTATTAATTCTCAATTTTTTTGTGACTGTCTGAAGTTAATTTTAAAGAATATTAAATTAAATTATTGCTCTACCTTATTATTGCACTTGAATCTGTCCTTATATACCTATACACAGGTGTAATCAAACAGTAATTGACAACAATCTAGATCTCTATTCATCCCTTTTCTTCTAGATTGGACACTTTTTTATTAAGAAACTTTTTAGGATTTGCTAGATTCTGTTAAATGGATAGTACACCTTTAAGTTTGATGTGATTCGTGATAATATCTGCCTTCCATGATTTTTAATCTGTTTTTAAGTGATTTTTTGTGCACTTTGTTTTTTTTATACCATTTGTTGAAGGATAATGAAAATGTGTAAATTTAATGTTGTAATGACTTGAAATAACCACTAGAGGGTGTAACATTATTGAGAAGTTGTAAATTTACTAACAAGTTGTCAATTACTGTTTGATTACACCTGTGTATAGGTATATAAGGACAGATTCAAGTTCCATTATGTATTCACATGATTAAGGGGTAACACCCAAAACGTTGTGGACTTTGTCTGTGCCAGAATAGAATTGGTAAAATACCTATGCTGCTGCTTTCTCTGTTTGTATCTATTTTGGGGTTTGCAGGAACCCTGCAGCGTGCATTGAGCATTTAAGGGTGCTGGACTTTGGATTGTCTACCTCATTATTCCCATAGCTTTTAGCGCCATCTACAATCTTTATTTTTAATTATTTGTATAATTTTACTGTCTGGGAAGGAAACAGTTACACGTAGATTGGCCAGGTGGGTTAAGCCTTAGCGCCTCACACACACACTTACCTTAAAATTGAGCCAATAGGAATATAAGGTACCCCAAAAAAACCTCTACGCCACTGCAGAGGACCACTGCCGCAGAGGAGCACCGCCGGCACCGGTGACCACCGCCGAGGATCGCCACATCTGGGAAGACCGCTCTAGACCTCCGCTCCGTGCCACCTTAGCTGTGGATGAAGATGATTGACCCGCCTGGAAGAAGACCTTCTCCTCCGAACTTCAGGAAACGTATATATTTGGGGCTTTAATGTTAGGCTTTTTTTTTTATTTTTGGTTGTTTGTTTTTTTAGATTAGGGTTTTTTTGGTAATTTAAAAAGAGCAGAATGTCCTTTTAAGGGCAGTGAAAAAGAGCTGAATGCCCTTTTAAGTGCAATGCCCATACAAATGCCCCTTTAGAACAATGAGTAGTTTAGGTTTTTTAGTCTTAGGTTTTTTATTTTGGGGTTTGCTTTTTTAAGGAAAAGTGCTGTTTAACTTTGGGCAATGCCCTACTAAAAGCCTTTTTAAGGCCTATTGGTAGTTTATTCTTAGATTAGGGGGTATTTTTATTTTTGGGGGCTTTTTTATTTTCATAGGGATTCGTTTTTTATTTTTTTATTTTGGATAATGTGGTTTATTATTTTCTGTTATGTTAGCCTTTTTTATTTTGTGTAATGTTAGCTAAATTTAATGTAATCTTTTTTTTAAAGTAATGTAGTATTTTATTATTTTATGTAATTAAGGGGTTAATTTAGGGGGTGTTAGGTTAGGAGGCTTAGTAATTAACTTATGGCTAGATTTAGAGTTTGGCGGTAGCCGTCAAAACCAGCGTTAGGGGGTCCTAACGCTGGTTTTTACCGCCCGCTGGTATTTGGAGTCAGTCATTAAAGGGTCTAACGCTCACTTTGCAGCCTCGACTTTCCATACCGCAGATCCCCTTACGTCAATTGCGTATCCTATCTTTTCAATGGGATCTTTCTAACTCCGGTATTTAGAGTCGTGGCTGAAGTGAGCGTTAGAAATCTAACGACAAAACTCCAGCCGCAGAAAAAAGTCAGGAGTTAAGAGCTTTCTGGGCTAACGCCGGTTAATAAAGCTCTTAACTACTGTGCTCTAAAGTACACTAACACCCATAAACTACCTATGTACCCCTAAACCGAGGTCCCCCCACATCGCCGCCACTCTATTAAAATTTTTTAACCCCTTATCTGCCGACCACACACCGCCGCCACCTACGTTATCCCTATGTACCCCTAATCTGCTGCCCCTAACACCGCCGACCCCTATATTATATTTATTAACCCCTAATCTGCCGCCCCCAACGTCGCCTCCACCTACCTACAATTAATAACCCCTAATCTGCCGACCAGACTGCACCGCCACTATAATAAATGTATTAACCTCTAATCCGCCTCACTCCCGCCTCAATAACCCTATAATAAATAGTATTAACCCCTAATCTTCCCTCCCTAACATCGCCGCCACCTAACTTCAAGCATTAACCCCTAATCTGCCGACCGTACCTCACTGCTACTCTAATAAAATTTTTAACCCCTAAAGCTAATTCTAACCCTAACCCTAACACCCCCCTAAGTTAAATATAATTTAAATCTAACGAAATAAATGAACTCTTATTAAATAAATTATTCCTATTTAAAACTAAATACTTACCTGTTAAATAAACCCTAATATATCTACAATATAAATTATAATTATATTGTAGCTATTTTAGGATTAATATTTATTTTACAGGCAACTTTGTATTTATTTTAACCAGGTACAATAGCTATTAAATAGCTATTTAATAGTTACCTAGTTAAAATAATTACACAATTACCTGTAAAATAAATCCTAACCTAAGTTACAATTAAACCTAACACTACACTATCAATAAATTAATTAAATAAAATACCTACAATTACCTACAATTAAACCTAACACTACACTATCAATAAATTAATTAAATACAAAAAATAAAAAAGAACTAAGTTACAAAAAATAAAAAAATATTTACAAAGATTAGAAAAATATTACAACAATTTTTAACTAATTACACCTACTCTAAGACCCCTAATAAAATAACAAAGACCCCCAAAATAAAAAAATGCCCTACCCTATTCTAAAATTAAAATAGAAAAGCTCTTTTACCTTACCAGCCCTGAAAAGGTCCCTTTGCGGGGCATACCCCAAAGAATTCAGCTCTTTTGCCTGTAAAAAAAAAACATACAATACCCCCCCCACACATTACAACCCACCACCCACATACCCCTAATCTAACCCAAACCCCACTTAAATAAACCTAACACTAAGCCCCTGAAGATCTCCCTACATTATCTTCACCACGCTGGGTTCACTGATCGATCCAGAAGAGCCTCCGATATCTTGATCCAAGCCCAAGCGGGGGGCTGAAGATGTCCATGAGCCGACTGAAGTCTTCATCCAAGCGGGAGCTGAAGAGATCCATGATCGGGCTGAAGTCTTCTATCAAGGGGAATCTTCAATCTTGGATGACGTCCCTTAAAGGAACCGTCATTTGTCGGGAAGTTGTCGGTGAAGATGGATGTTCCGCGTCGGCGGGATGACCATGGATCCGGAAGAAAGAAGATTGAAGATGCCGCTTGATAGAAGACTTCAGCCCAATCATGGACCTCTTCAGCTCCCGCTTGGATGAAGACTTCAGTCAGATCATGGACATCTTCAGCCCCCCGCTTGGGCTTGGATCAAGACATCGGAGGTAGTGATGTCCCGAACTGTTCGCCCGCGAACGGTTCCCAGCGAACATAGCTTGTTCGCATTCGCATCTGCGGGTGAACACATGGCGATGTTCGATCCGCCCCTATGTGTCATCATTGAGGAAACTTTGACCCTGTATGTCACAGCCGTCTGACACATTAGAGCCAATCAACATCAGACACTCCCTCACAGACCCTCCCAGCTACTCGCAATCTGCCATTTTAGACTCATAATGACGTTGCTTTCTTAATGAGAGGACGTGTTGTGTTTTTGCTCCTGACATTAATAGGAAAAACATAGCTAGGCTAGTGTATTTAGTGTCCACTACAGTCCAGAAGGACTCCACTCATCTCTGCTGCAAGGACAGCACCCCAAAAAGCCCTTTTTAGGACTATATTTCATGCCGTTTTTTTTTTTTTCATATTTTTTTTTATTAGCATTTGCCTGGCTTTCAGCCTGTGTGTTTAAGGCTCACAGCATATGCTGTGATGACTGCCACCACTGATATCTCCCTAACAACATTAGTTTAAATTTAACTAACCAAAAATGTTAATTATTTTGCTAGTGTAATTTTTTTTCATTTTCTATCAGGCCTGTGTCACACAGCATATACTCTGGTTCATTGCTCTGTGCCAGCCACCAGTGTTAATATCCGTTTATAACATTATTTTAAATTAAAAAAAAATAAAAATATTTTGATAGTGTAATCTAATTACATTTTCTATCAGGCCTGTGTCTGTCAGGCTCAACAGCATTAATATACCTCATTTTTTTTCTTTTGGTTAATTGGTCTGTACCAGGCAGCCACCACTCATATCTTCTTCACCTTAATTTAACTATAAAAAAAAAAAGTTTAAATTTTTTTGATAGTGTAATCTAATATAATTTCCTATCAGGCCTGTGTGTTTTGCTGACATACAGAGCCTACTGTGTTTACTTGCTGCCCTCCCTAGTCTATGAGCCACGGCTCATATGTGTTTAACCTTTTTTTAATTCCCCCCCCCATAAAAATAATTTAAATCATTTTTCTAGTGTAATTTAATAGTATTTTCTATCAGGCGTGTGTGTTTATCTGACTTACAGATCCTACTGTTTTTAATTGCTGCCCTTCCAAGGCTATCAGCCACGACTCATATGTATGTGCTTAACATTTTTCTTTAAATTGCCAAAAAAAAGTATTTAAATCATTATGCTAGTGTAATCTATTTTTATTTTCTATCAGGCCTGTGTCTAACTGTCTATCTGACTTACACAGCATACTGTTGTTAATTGCTGCCCTACGTAGCAGCCAGCCAGTGCGACCACTCATATGTGCATTGCACTTCTTAACATTATTTTAATATTAAAATCTAAAATTTTAAAATATTTTGCTAGTGTAATCTAACTTAATTTTCTATCAGGCCTGTGTTTATGTCACTTACACAGCATACTGTGTTAAATTGCTGCCCTACCTACCATCCATGACTCATATCTGCCAGGCTGTGTGCCAGGCCCAACTAGCCAATTAGTGACACCAATCATAATTCTTGTAATAGTATCAAAAAAATTAAAATTCATAATTTTTTGGAGTGCAAATATTCAGTCTACTAGTGCCATTGAATTGCAGTTTCCTCCTGCCTGCCAGCCTGTGTGCCAGTCACAAACTAGCTAATTAGTGCCACCAATTCTAGTTGTTGTAAAAGTATTGTTAATCTTTAAAATTCCATTTTAAAGCACGCTTTTGCAAACAATTTGGGAATGTTAGTTGATTTAGGCCCTTTATGGCTTAAAAGCAGACTCTGCATAAACTATGTAATTTTCCATGGGAGTTTTGCCATGGATCCCCCTCCAGCATGCCACAGTCCAGGTGTTAGTACCCTTGAAACAACTTTTCCATCACTATTGTGGCCAGAAAGAGTCCTTGTAGGTTTTAAAGTTTGCCTGCCTATTGAAGTCAATGGCGGTTCACGCGGTTTGCGGGTTCGCGAACAATACCGGAAGTTCGAGTCCGCCGTTCGCGAACCGAAAATTTTAGGTTCGCAACATCACTAATCATAGGCTCTTCTGGATCGATCGGTGAACCCGGCGTGGTGAAGACAAGGTAGGGAGATCTTCAGGGGCTTAGTGTTAGGTTTATTTAAGGGGGGTTTGGGTTAGATTAGGGGTATGTGGGTGGTGGGTTGTAATGTTGTGTGGGGGGGTATTATATGTTTTCTTTTTACAGGCAAAAGAGATTAATTCTTTGGGGCATGCCCAGTAAAGGGCCCTTTTCAGGGCTGGTAAGGTAAAAGAGCTTTTCTATTTTAATTTTAGAATAGGGTAGGGCATTTTTTTATTTTGGGGGTCTTTGTTATTTTATTAGGGGGCTTAGAGTAGGTGTAATTAGTTTAAAATTGTTGTAATATTTTTCTAATGTTTGTAAATATTTTTTTATTTTTTGTAACTTAGATATTTTTTATTTTTTGTACTTTAGTTAGTTTATTTCATTGTAATTATTTGTAGGTATTGTATTTAATTAATTTATTGATAGTGTAGTGTTAGGTATAATTGTAACTTAGGTTAGGATTTATTTTACAGGTAATTTTGTAATTATTTTAACTAAGTAACTATTAAATAGTTATTAACTATTTAATAGCTATTGTACCTGGTTAAAGGGACAGTCTACACCCGAATAAACATAAACCCATACCTTAGATTAAGCAAAGAAGATCCACCTGCACTGAATTGCATGTCCTGTAGCTCGACCGGTACACGAATAATCCTAAAAAGAACATTGGTTTAGTTCATGTACATATGGCCGCCAAACTCCCCCCACTGTTACATCTTTACATCTTGTTTTATTAAATTGTCCAATCAGAATCTGCTCACTTGTTAAACTTTGAAGAAGCTTTCACGCCGATTCGCGCATGCGCAATTAAATCGCATGCGCAATTAAATAGGAACCAAATATCCGGAACCTTTGTGTAATTGAGTGTTACTTTGATTATATGAATCTATACAATACATAGTGTTCCGACCGCTACTTGTCAGCGGTCGGAACACTATGCGCATGCGCATAAGCAGAACAGCGACGTCACGGTTTCTTACATGCACGAGCCTGGAAAAGGAATAGAGAAGAGGATGAAGGAGGAGAGGGAGGAGTTTGGCGGCCATATCTAGAAGACAAATAAAGTTACTCATCGTAACATTACTTGTGTACCGGTCCATCTGCCAAGTATGTAAAGGGGTTCAATGGTATGTTTTAAGGGTGATCAAAGTAACGGCTCATTATTTAATTGGCTGTAGACTGTCCCTTTAAAATAATTACAAAGTTGCCTGTAAAATAAATATTAATCCTAAAATAGCTCCAATATAATTATAATTTATATTGTAGCTATATTAGGGTTTATTTTACAGGTAAGTATTTAGCTTTAAATAGGAATAATTTATTTAATAAGAGTTAATTTATTTTGTTAGATTTAAATTATATTTAAGTTAGGGGGGTGTTAGTGTTAGGGTTAGACTTAGCTTTAGGGGTTAATACATTTATTAGAGTAGCGTTGTGGTCCGGTCGGCAGATTAGGTGTTAATAATTGTAGGTAGGTGGAGGCGACGTTGGGGGTGGCAGATTAGGGGTTAATAAATATAATATAGGAGTTGGCGGTGTTAGGGGCAGCAGATTAGGGGTACATAGGTATAATGTAGGTTGCGGCGGTGTACGGAGCGGCAGATTAGGGGTTAAAAAAATATGCAGGTGTCAGCGATAGCGGGGGCGGCAGATTAGGGGTTAATAAGTGTAAGGTTAGGGGTGTTTAGACTCGGGGTTCATGTTAGAGTGTTAGGTGCAGACTTAGGAAGTGTTTCCCCATAGGAAACAATGGGGCTGCGTTAGGAGCTGAACGCTGCTTTTTTGCAGGTGTTAGGTTTTTTTTTCAGCTCAAACTGCCCCATTGTTTCCTATGGGGATATCGTGCACGAGCACGTTTTTGAAGCTGACCGCGTCCGTAAGCACCGCTGGTATCGAGAGTTGCAGTGGCGGTAAATTATGCTCTACGCTCCCTTTTTGGAGCCTAACGCACTGAAAACCCAGCCATTCTGTGAACTCTAAATACCAGCGGTATTTAAAAGGTGCGGCCAAAAAAAAGCCAGTGTTAGCTACGCGGGTCGTTACCGACAAAACTCTAAATCTAGCCATTAGTTATTTGGGTTGTGGGGGTTGGCGGAGTTAATAGGTAAATTAGTTTATTGCGTTGGTGGTGAATGGCGGTTTAGGGGTTAATAAATTAATTATTTCATTTGCGATGTGGGAAAATGGCGGATTAGGGGTTAATAGATGTATTAGGCAGCTTGTGATGTTAGGGTTGGTGGATTTAGGGGTTAATAATTTTATTAGGTAGCTTTTTTTGGGGGGGTTTCTTAATACTTCGTATTTTTTTTTTAATACTTATTGAGGGCGGTTAGTTTTTTTGTAGTCCTCCATTTGCCTTTGCTGCATCCCGGTGGATTCCAAAAATGAAAGGTTGGTGAAAGTATCCACGAAGGATTCTTTCACCACCCTGCCATTTTAAAAACTACCTGACTGGAATTCTTTTGGCAGCACGCCAACATTCCTTTGAGGATGCGTGCATGACTGGCAACGGTGAGGGACGCATTACAAACGCAATTATAGTATAGATGCACTGTAGAAGGTCAAATGCCCAAATTCCTACAGATTTGTGTTTGGGGAATGTTGTTCTCAAAGTGTTGGATTATTTGCTGATTAATCTGATGACAGATTGGCAAGCCTCGAACTGTCCTTGCTCTTGAAGGACTAGGCCTTTTTTGGAGGCTACTTATATACTATGATTATACAATTGCCTAATCTTTTTCACATCATCTTCTTATTTCAACTTGTCACATCGCTATTAGTCCTTAATTGCCCTGCACCAACTTTTTTAGAATGTGTTGCGGTCATTAGATTTTAAATGAATGTATATTTTCAAAAATACATTAAATTCACAAATTAAACATCAAATAATATGTTAATAATGTGTTTTCAATATTGAATTGAATTTTCAAATGACTCTTTTTGTTTGTTTTTTTGCATTTTCCTCAATGTCCCAACATTTTTCAGAATTGGAGTTGTACAAAATGAAAGTAAGCTAACAATTTTCTCCAAATAGACTTCATTGGAGAGCACGGAAGAAAAAGCCTAACACTTAAAACTTGCATGGAAACCCGACAGGAATCATTGCTTTTTCCCATTCCAATGTTCTTCACATACAGAATTTGTAATTTTTTAACATAGGAATGTAGAATATGCGTAACATGCTTTTTGTTTGGTGCTTTGTGTTTCGCACTTTAGATCTAACATAAAGTTGAGTTAGCGCACATGAAGAATTAGTTATCTTAAAGCGCATTCTTGAAATATTACATATAAAATATAATTTTTTTTAATAATTAATATAAATTATTTAGAATGTATTTTTTTTAACGCACTACCCTTTATGTGAGGTTTTCAGTCGCGCTTACCCGACCATCATAAAATGGGATTGCACTCTAGTGATCACGTTCACTTTGAACTTGTAATATGTGCTCTATTTCCGTTGTGCCAAATACATGATATCACTCGTGCGCAACAGTTAGTGTACCACTTGTATTCTATCCCTAAATTGGAGTGAAAAAGAAGAGCAAGACCTGCAGTTAAGAAAACTTTGTAAAAAATCAAGGAATGCTCCTTGACTTCCTGTTCATCCACTCTCCAAGGTCAAGGAATGCCCCTGTTCATTTACTCCCCAAGGCCAACAAATGCCCCTGTTCAGTCCACTCACCAAGGCTGCAAGACTAGTTTTACAATAGCAATATGAGTGTCCTTTTGAATTTTGATCTCTTAGTTACAATTTTAACCTTGTATTTTTGTTTTTATTTATGTTGTAGTTAAATTGGAGTTTTAACCCTTACATTAAATTCTTTTTCTGCAAAATTTAAAAGAATGAATTGTGTGGCTTACTATAAATTCACATTTTGCTGTTGTTTTTTAATAAAAAAAAATTTGGATTCCTAAAGTGTTAATACACATTATATGTTTAATTCCATTACATTTGTTTTGGCATACATACAATTTGGGAGATATTGTGTTAGCTGTGATGGTGGGTATCTAGTGTGGGAAGATAGTTGTAAGGATAGCCATTGTTGGGTTTCTCTGGCCAAATATAGCTTAACAGATCAAACAGATCCTGTTTCACAAAGTTCAGTCTTTGCTGAAGTGAATTCCTTCTACCTTACTACTCAGGTTGTATGTTTTTAATTTGATGGTTTCTTTCTGCTCATCTCCTATGTGTTTAGTCAGCCAGTCTGTCTGTGTTCTGGGTGCAAGTTTTATGTCCTTCAGATCTCTCTCAAACCCAATCTGGCTAGTAATCTTATTAACCTGCAATCAAGTGGAGTGATAAATATATATCTTTCGGACAATAGTGTTAGGACTCAGAAGGAAGGTGACTGAGCACAAGGAAAATAACTAGGAAGCTGAAAACCAGAAAGTGACCAGTTTGGTCAAGGTAAAGTCAACAAGCCAGCAGTCAAACCAGACAGGAAACAGTCAGGTAGACCCAAGGTGTCACATTTCTGCTGTTCCTTTAAATTTCTTTCCTTACCTGGGTACAGTTTTCCTAATAAATAGACCCTCCTCCATACAGGAAGTGCTTGGATATCATTACTGCTACCTAGCTTTGCCTGTGTCTTTTCTCAGAGAACTTTACTGCCTGTGTTTAAACTGTATATTTTTCCTGTGCAGTTTTTCAGGAGAAACCATTCTTGCAGTTTATTCCATTTCCATGCATGCATAATTCTATCTGCCTAAAATCCTGTTGGAAACTACTTTCTCAGTGAGTACATTTAAAGTTTATTTGCAGTTTGCTTTTTTATTACAAACAGTCGGATCTACTTTCTACTCCAGCGTATTGATCTACCATGAGTTTTTCTTCCTCCATCTCTCTAAGGTAATCCCTTGCCATCCTACTTATTTAGAATATCCTGCCTGTTTAAAGTTCAGTTTCCTGATTGATCTAACTGTAAGCTTTGTGGACATTATTTCATTTTTAATTTTTCTGTTACACTGGACTTATACTCCATCAGTTTGTCCTGCATATTATTAACATGAAAAGAGGGGGGACAGTTGGGGTGTGTGTACAAGGATATAAAAGTTTCTTATGAATGATATCTTGTGAATAGCTGCTGCGCAAATAGACAGTTGTAATTATATATATAGTGGTGGCGGTGTTCCCCCAGCACCCCCCACAATTCAAAATTCCAGGGAAGCAATTACAGTCATCTGAAAATCAAAGTGTCTTTGTAAGAATGACTCACCACTCACAGCCTCCTTGGTAAGTAGGCTTACCATAATTTTTAGAGGTGAAACTGGGACCACCTGGTGCGGTGCCAGTGGGAGGGTGGTCAGGAGCGTGGTCAAGGGGGCGTGGCAATTACCGGTCCTTTTAAAGTAGTAGCTTTTATGTGTGTAATGTTTCGTGGATACTCTACCCTTCCTCAGTCAAACAAGTGAATCACACAGTTTAAATAGACCATAACACCACCCCCTAGTGAAAAAGGCACCATTACGTTGTCATGGCAAATAAATCATTAATCTAAATCTCAGATTCTAAATAATGCCAAACGTCAAGCATAATTATCAATTTCACAATTTAATATCTGCAGTGTAATATGTGTTTTGTGTCTAATTAAGGAACAGAGCCAAATACTGATAAGGCATAAATACAACATTGAATGAAAGTTAAAAAGAAACGCGTACCTTCTAAAGCTGTTTAAGAGGCTACTCTATACCATAATGCAGGAAGATTACAGCCAAAATGCTTTCCTGCATGAAGTAAAGCAAGATCCAGGCAGAAAATCCTTCCTAACTGTACTTCCTAGTCATACCCATATGATTCCCCTAAAGGTGTATTACCGGCAATGTCACCAGGGGTCAAGGGGGGGGGGAGGCGGGGGGTTTAATTCTTAGAAACATAAACCAAGTAGTACTACAAAATTAAAAAACCCTATGCTGCTCACTCAGCCTGTATTACTAAATGTAAACTTTGAAGGACACGAACGTTAAGCTCAGCAGGGCTGTATGTAACAAAGTACCAGCATCCAACTATGCTGGAGAGCCACAGTCCAGTCATTTTGAATAATGTGTCTGGGTTTCAGGTGGTCTGAAACCTGGACACATGATTTGAAACCTGGAGGTGGCAACCCTACTGGGACAGAATGAACAACTGGGTGGGACACTGGGACAGCGCCTCCAAACCGGGACAATCCCAGTAAAAGTGGGACTTCTGGTAAGCCTATTGGTAAGGGCTTCCTTGGTTTCAGGTGCTATATCCCATATGCTAGGGAAGTTTGTCTTATTCTTCTCACCTCCAGGTGCTTGTTATTCAGTTTAGCCAATTTCTCTGGCTGGACAGGTATTGATTTTTCTTCTTTATAGCTTCCGTTATTTCCAAAAAAACCTTTGAAAATTCAGTCTATTGCAGCTTGCTAAAAGCTAACCTCTCGCAGTTTTTTTTTTTTTTTTTTAAAAGCTTTATTGAAGTAAACAATTATACAAGACCCCACTAGGAGGGAGCATAAAATATACATCGCATAAAGATAAAATACAATACAGTGGCGTTATAACAACAACAAAAAATGTTATACACTTCTATGTGATAAAATCTCACTCTACGTCGCAGCGAGAGTGAGACAGTACAAGGTAAATAATTTTCCAAATAAAAATAAATTTTTGTAAGAACTATAAATTTTAATCTACAAATCCAGGTGTTATTGTCTTAGATATTGAGGGGGAGAAAGGAAAAAGGTAGAAAGTAAGGGATGGGGGATGAGGTTCAGAGAGTAATGGGAAGGGGGCGTGGCAAAGGGGTGAAGGGAAAAAAAAAAAAAAAAAAAAGGGGGGGGGGAAGGAGGGAGCCCACGATAGCTGCAAGTCTATTGCTCATTATTTCCTATAGATTAGATAGTACCATGCCAGTACGCTTTTATCAGCTCATATGTTTCTAGCTTGTGAATTTTCAGGTAATGGTATCTTTCCATGAGAAGAATCTCTTCTACTTGATTAAACCACTCCTCCAGAACAGGAGGGTCAATCGTTTTCCACTTTTTGGGTATTAATCTCTTTGCACTTGTGATCAAAATTAGTAATAGAGCTAAATGTGCCTGACTATGTACCTTTGGTAAATCCAGGAAAAGCAGAATCTCAGGCATGTGTGGAATAGTAACACCCAGAATCTTAGAGATCCTATCCAGGACCCCCGACCAGAATGGTTGTAGCCGTGGACAGGACCACCAGATATGTAAAAGTGTGCCATGCTCCCCACAACCTCTCCAGCACATCGGACTCAGAGAAGGGAATATTTTGTGTAGCCCGTGGGGCGTCAGGTACCATCTGCTCATAAATTTTATATGAGACTCTTGTATAGTCGAGGACACAGAGGACCTTTTAGTATGACCAAATGCCTTCATCCAAGATTCAAACTCTATGTCGGTACCAAGGTCCTTCGACCAACCAACCACATACGATGGTAGTGATTCAACTTCCCGTACTGTCAGTAGCTTGTATAATAAAGAGATCAGGTGTCTCGGGACCCCACCTCCCACACAGAGATTTTCAAAAGGAGTAATCCCCCTACCCAGGTCTTGTTTGTGTTTATGTTTAGATATGTAGTTCACTAGTTGGTTATAGTGCAACCAGGAACTAAATATGAAGGGCTGCCAGTCCTTCAATTTATCCTGAGAGACAATCCTGCCTCCTTCGACCACTCCACAGACAGACCCCCTATGTAATGGATAAGGTTTAATTCTACGGAAGCCTAGCATATGGTATGGGATCTCAGGGTTTTCAAAGATAGGTGTAAGTGGGGAGTGCCTAGAGGAGATGTTGGAAGAAGTTGCTATTGTAGCGTCCCAGATATGCAATGTTTCCTCTGTTAGATGGTATTTAGAAATAGTCTTAGGTCGTTTTTGGGGCGATAACCATGCTAGTGTACCCATGTTATTCAGTCTGAAGATTTGTCTGTCCAGCAAGATCCATGCCTTATGTTCTATGTTTTGTGACCATTCTACTACCCTCTGTAGTCCCACTGCCTGTTTGTATGAGGATAAATCCGGTAAGCCCAACCCGCCTCTGATTCTCGGAAGGTACATAGTGCGTCTGGGCACCCTAGGTTTGGTGTTAGCCCATACAAATTGGTTTATCAGGTTTTGTAACTGAGAGATATAGCCCTTGGGGAGTGCTATAGGTAAGGTCTGAAATAGGTACAGTATTCGCGGTAAGATATTCATCTTGACCACACCTATTCTCCCCAGCCATGAAATGTATTTGTTTTTCCAAGAGGAGAGGTCAGATGCAATGTCATTTTTAAGGGGGATGTAGTTGTGTTTATAAAGGTCGGTTGGGTCTGGTGTTAGATAGATCCCTAGGTATTTCAATTTGTTCTTTGCGATGGAGAGATTATAGTCTTTTTGTATGGAGTGGATTAGGTCTGGACTAGTGTTTATGTTTAGCAACTCCGATTTATGAAGGTTGAGAGAGAAATTCGAGACCTTACCATATTCTCTAAGTTCCTTGAGTAGTTCAGGAATAGATTCTTTCACATTGGTTAGTGTGTAGAGAACGTCATCAGCATATAATGCCTGTTTATATTCCGCTCCTTCCACATCAATTCCTGCTATATTATGGTTTAATCTAACCTTGTGGGCCAGGACCTCGATGGAGAGGGCAAAAAGTAGGGGAGACAGGGACAGCCCTGTCTGGTCCCATTTTTGATGTCAAATGGCTTCGATAGTGTTCTATTAATTCTAATTCTGGCATTAGGGTTGGAGTATAGTGCAAAGATGGTGTTTATAAACGCTTTCCCCATGCCCATTTTTTCCAGCACGCGACGCAGAAAAGGCCAACTCACCCTGTCAAAGGCCTTCTCTGCGTCAGTGGAGAAGAGCACTAAGGGAATGTGAGAGGCTCTGGCATGGGAGATCAACTGTGTGACCTTGACTGTGTTGTCCCTGGCCTCCCGGCCAGGGACAAACCCAACCTGATCACTGCAGATTAAGCTTGGCAAGTATTTGTTAAGTCTAAGTGCGAGAATCTTAGCCAATAACTTCATGTCAGAGTTAATTAGGGAGATGGGTCTGAAATGACCTGGGGTGTAAGCAGTTTTCCCCGGTTTGGGGAGAACCGTGATGTGGGCTTCTAGTAAGATACGAGATAGATTAGGGCGATCCCTAAGCTCGTTAAAAAGGGCTAGAATCGGGCCTGCTAGTATGTCCTTAAATTTTTTATAGTATACAGAAGAAAATCCATCAGGGCCCGGGCTTTTGCCATTCTGGCAGCTCTTTATAGCATTGAATAGTTCCTCTGTTGTTATTGGGGCGTCTAAGAGTTCTGCGTCCTCTCTGGACAGCTGGGGAAGATCAAGATTGTTCAGATAAGAGTCTATAATCGATTCATGTGGGCCATACATGTCCTCCTGGGAATTATGGACTATGTTATCCTGGATATTATACAGAGAGTGATAGTATCCATGAAACTCGTCAGCTATTTGGTTACTGCTACGTAGAGTGTGCCCATCAATGGTTTTAAGAGAATGGATATGGGAATTAATCTGTCTTTTTTTGAGGGCTCTGGCTAGGATTTTACCCGGTTTATTCCCTCCCTCGTAATAGTATTGTTTTAGGAGCAGGGCCTGCTTCTGGTGTAATTCTGCTAGGTGATTTTGGAGTTCCTTTCTTTTATCTTGCAGGCTATTTATGGTGTCAGTTCGATCCTGGCTCTCTTTATGTCTTTTTTCTAATTCACTTATCTCGCTCAATAGGTTATGATATTTGATTCTATTTTGTTTATTAAGTATTGCTTTATGTTTTATTAGTGCTCCCCGTATAACACTTTGGTGGGCTTCCCAGATGATCTCTTTAGAAGATGTGGGTGATGTATTGTTTAAGAAGTATTCTTTTAGTGTTTTTTGTAAATCACTGATGATGAGAGGGTTGTTTAATATAGTATCGTCTAATCTCCAGACTTGGTTTATGATCGGGATATCCGGCCATAGCACCGCACATGAAACTGGGGCGTGGTCTGACCATGTGATGTGTCCTATGAAGCTCTGTTGCGTGATTGATAGACCACACGCATCAGTGTATATGTAATCGATCCTGGAGTAACTATTGTGTGGTATGGAGTAGAATGAGTAGTCTCTTGAGGTGGGGTGAAGCGAGCGCCAGATGTCGTGTAGTGCTGTATGTTTAAGGGTTTCATTAACCCGACTAATTGTGTTGGAAGGTGTACTCGTGACTCCTCGTGAGGTGTCCAGCACAGGATCCGCGACCAGATTAAAGTCCCCAGCTAGATAAGTGATCCCCATAGAGTGTTCCAGTAAGAGGTCAGAAACTGTATTTATAAAGGATTCTTGTCCATGATTGGGAGAATATATAGAGGCTAGTGTGATATAGTGCCCAAAGAGGGTCCCTACCAGTATTAGGAAGCGTCCGTCAGGGTCCTTCTCGATGTGTGTCAATATAAATGGTATTGATCTGTGGAAAGGTATGCCCATCCCCCCTTTTTTACTCTGGCCCGAGGCGAAGTATGCTAAGGGAAATGAAGAATTATGCCATTTGGGCTCCCTGCCTTTTTTGTAGTGCGTCTCTTGAACCAAGATTATGTGGCTCCCCAATTTACCCAGTTCTTTAAATGCTATGGAGCGTTTTCCTGGATTATTTAGGCCCTTCGCATTAATAGTGGTAATATTTACAGAGTGATCCTTAAATTTACTAGACTTAAGATGTGCAGCCATCATGGGGGGGAAGGGGAGAAAAAAAAAAAAAAAAAAAAAAGAGGAGGGGGTAGGATTTAGTAGGTAAACTGGAGGAAGAGGGGAAAAGTAAAAGAACGAAATCAGAAGATAATACTCAAAAGGCTATGAAACAAGCAAGATTAGAGTAGTGTAAAGTATAAAATTTAGTATAGAAGTGTTCTTACAATTACCTTCTAAAAGGGGAAAAGCCCCTATGCTGATGTAGGTTATACAAACAATAGTGATTTATGTAGCACCTGATATGTATGATCTATTTGGTTTGGCGACAATGATAAAACAAGAACCTGGAGACAGTATATACATAAATGTTGGAAGATTTAACTTTCAATAGATGGTAATCTATAATATTCTATGCGTTAACTTAAACATAATTAAATGCCATCTACTCTGAATGGAAGCAAATAAACCATTATAAATTTAACCCTCCACAGGTGAGGGAGTGAAATAAACCCCCTAATTCAAACCGTCCCAGCTGCCTTCGACCCATAGAATCATGGTTATTGTAAGCCTGGGGGAAATCATTTCAGTGGTATTAAATCTTAGCTAAACTGATCTGAAAAAATTGTAAAACATAAATTGTATTTCAGTGAATAACATATACCACATGCAAACAAACGTAACAGAATGCATTATGCTATTAGCCATTGCTCCATAAGCACCCCTCAATATCCCCAGTGGGGGCAGTGATATCGGCTGGTAATGGAGGGATTGCAATCTGGAGCAACTGACCTATGGTACCTTTACTTTTAGCAAAGCAAAACAATAACATTCAGTGCGTAGCTGTAAAATCTGCAATCAGTAAAATTGAGATTATGGCAACCTGAAGCAACTGATCTATGGAACTTTAGCTTCAACACAATAAAACAGGAACTTTTAGTACTTTAATGTGTAAACTGCAGATAGTAAACTTTAAACCCGGATGTTCTAGAACATCCAACTTGTGTAACCTCCACTTTAGTGTATCAAAACAGAAACAATTAGTACATTAATGTTTAAGCTGCAGTCAATAAACATGAGTCCAGGAGTCCTGCCACAGTCCAGCAAAGGGCCAGCTAGGAGACTCTTAAAATACACATAAAGGCAGTACAGTACATTACCCTTGCGCCTCTTCTGATAAACTGGTACTTGGTCGGCTCTGTGGAGGTGTTCCAGCACCTCGCATGGGTCTGCTAGAATCCCTAGGTTGGAGGGATAAGGATTCAAAAAAGACCTTTTCGTCCATTCCTGGTCTGTATATGGCTGTTTTGTTGTTATTGGAGGCTATAATAGACACGGGAAACCCCCATCTGTATTGAATCCTATAGCCCCTCAGTACGGCGGTGATGTGGCCCAGATCTCTGCGCTTCTGCAAAGTTAATGGTGATAGATCAGAGAAGATTTGTATCTCCTCGCCCACGTGGGTGATGGGGTGTTTTTTGCGGGCACCCTGCAGGATCTCTTCTTTGTCCTTATAACTAAGGAACCTAACAATAATGTCCCTTGGAGGGGCTTTATTGGGGGGTTTGGGTCTGAGGGCCCTATGAGCTCTCTCAATTGGAACATCAGGCGATGAGGGGGAGTCTTTTATAATCCTAAACAGCGCTTGGAGGTATCCCTCTATGTTCTGTGGGGCTACAGACTCCGTGACACCCCGGAAGCGCAAGTTGTTCCTGCGGCCTCTTTTATCTATATCCTCAAGTTTATCATTGAGATATTGTAAATTGTCCGTATGATTTTGTATATCCATGGTATGCTGTTTCAAAGTAGAAGTTGATTCAGTGGATGTTGCTTCTACAGATAGAACTCTCGTCTCCAGTGCTAAAATGTCTCTCCTCAAATCTCCAAACAAGCTTCTCATTTCAGTAAGCACACCTTGTATGTCTGCTTTAGAGGACAGGTGCAATATATCCTCTTTCGTGATGAATGGAGGATGAGAAGTGTTGCTATTCTCCACTATTACTCCCTGGTTATCATGCAGGTCAGCCATAGCTCTTTCTGTGACCTCTCTATGTGGTCCAATAGGTTTCAGGTATTGGCTCATGGGTTTATTGGTGCCTGATTTCTCACCCTTCTGTGATTTCTTAATAGGCATGCCCTGACAGTTTTGGGGATGAGCTCAGTGGAACCAGATATATTGATGTAGGAGTAGAATACAACACTACAGGCTTTAGAACTGGTATATTCTAGGAAAGTCCTCTTCCAGCCTGCTAGGGGAAAAACACTGACCAGCAGCTACTGTTTGCTTGTGCACGGGTTGAAAGTTTTGCTGTTGTGTTTAGACCCAAACAATCAAAGCACTCTCTCCTCTAACTCCAGTTACACTTTAAACATTAGAACCCAGAACTGCTGTGGCTGGTAAAGAGATATGGGCCAGGATTCAGTCGTGTTTGGGAGATGTGCTGCAGGTGAAATACAAGAGGACCTCTACAATAAGGGTAGCATGCGTGGCTGATATAAGTTTTTCCTGTTAGATAACCCCTGTGTTCCCCCCACTGCAGTTCAGATATGAGTGAACCCCTCCGATGAACTATTAATTAGAGTCTTTGAAAGTCCAAGTGGACCGGTGATAGGAGTGGTTATAAATGTGTGCACAAAACAGCTTACCGGAGCCTAAGTCCTCCGAAGCCCATCTGCAGATGCCCAGCGCAGGTTGATCCTGATCGCAAGTGCCTTGGTATTATCGGCTATGCAATTCGTGGGCCACGTGGGAGGGCTGCAGCGCTACAGCGCTCCTCGCTTCGTTTTTGGCCTAAGGTGAGCACTGCGTTTTCTGCCAAGCCTAGGTCTCCGGCGCTCTCAGGTCCGTGTATTAGGACCCCGGTACCCAATCGGTCATCTAACTTGTGTCGGTGGCTCTCCGATAGCCGAACCCTTGTCTCCGCTATCACTTAGTGAGTTAGTAGGCCCAGCACTAGGGCTCCATGTGGGTCTCAGGTCTAATTATGACGGCCTCTCCACAGACAAGAGTTAGCTGAGTATTTTCTCCTTCGTTATAAGAGTGATAACCCTTCAGTCACGGATGTTTATTGCCAAGTTATCCAAAGGTTTTAGGTGCTAAATAGCTAATTTATCAGCTTAGGTTGCAGGAGCCCTACTAGTGTGCGACCATCTCCCAGTGTGGTCAGGCTCCGCCTCTCTCCTCTCGCAGTTTTTATCCATTACCTGTGCTCACTGTCTGGCCTGTACGTGGATAAACTTAAAAAAATATATAACAGGAGCACCAGGTAAAGTGATAAAAATTATAAACTTTATTGAAATACAAAGGGTATATTAACCCCGGGTAAGAACACACAAAAAGAAAATTGTTTGAACCATCAAACTGATGAACAAAGGCTGACCGGTTTCGGCTGTTGCCCTACTCCTAGCCTGCTTAAAACTGCTTAACAGTTACAACTTTAAAAACCCTCATCTGTGTTTCTATTGGTTCAGGGGCTCACACCCCTTCTCATCCAGCTTCATTCAATTAAATACTCATTAAATGACACCAGTGTTTATACGGTACACTATTGTGATTTTTAAAAACAAGTCAAGGTACAAACTAAAGATTCCACAATTTAACTCTATAGAATGTTAGCAAACAATTGTTTTTATAATATTATTCATTGTTAGTTAAATGTGCATAGCGTATGTACATGCTAAAAATCCCTAGGCAGGTGCAGTTGTTGTGATCAGGGACGCCGTGTCCTCCTGCTGCACACAAACACTTTGTAATGACTTGTTAGTTATCTGTGATTTGCACTAATAAAGTGTGTCCATTTTCTGAAAGCTTACCTTTTAACTCTGCATAAAATAGCTGCATTGTGCTGCGAGGCTTGTAAATGACAGGCAAAGTCTCCGTTAAAAATTATTCCTATTGGATGAATACCGTATGTTGGAACCAATCATAATACAAGTCTCACAGCATTTAGCTTAGTTTGTCATGCATATACCTGTACCTTTGCAGGGACTTTATTCTCTTAATTCAAATTGTTTGTCTCCTATTTTTGTATTTATATCAGTTATATTATCTTAGACTTCCTTGTTTTACTTCTGCAGCTCTTATTCTTTGTTGGGCTTTATTTTTCATAAGTAAAACTTGTCTATATAAATTGCAGGTCTGTTTCTTCTGAGTTTTTCTTACCCTAAAACCTAATTTCCTTATCTGCATACATTCATTACTTAAAAGTTACCTATGTATTAAAGACCATCTTTACTAGTAACTAGTAGAACAAGTTATTTTCTAGTAGGATTGTGATAGATATCCAAGCCCATTAAAAAAAAAAAAAATGTTTTTCTTTTCAGTATCATGGAGCAAACACACATTACTATGCATGCTATGAATCTCACTCAACGTATAGACCTAATATCTCAAAGATTTCAGGACTTACATACTGAACATCAGACTATGAAAGTTACCATAGCAACTCTGACTAAAACACACACTACTCCTATTGAAGCCCCTGAACCAATTTTTAGCCCACCTGACACATTTCATGGAGAGAGGTCCAACTCCCAATATCGTGATTTTAAAAATGCATGTACATGGGGGCAGAGCTAACTGCTAAGTGGAGCGGACGCTTTTACACTGAGCTCTCCATAGGAATTTTATATTAAGCCACTAAAAGTCTCTTTTTCTTAAAGACAATACTCAACCTATGCCCTATTTTGACATTTTATCAAGTGGAACATAAACCAGCCTGCGTGAGACTAAAACGAGGAAGCGCCGACATTATGCTCCGGTATGACGCAGCTCTGAACCATTGAGAAGCTGAGACACCATTTTAGGCCTTATCTCCTTGCCCACTAAAGGGGAATATTTTGCCTTACTGTTCTGTAGCAAGTGGTGGACTAATGAGACTCCGAGACCAGTCCTGAACATTTACCCAGGCTTCTTCTGTACTTCCATTTAACCGTAACGGCCTTGCTCAAAATTCGCATATGCTTTAAGTTCGGAGCTGCTGAACCCCCACCCCCTGCCTGCCCTCCCTGCTGGTGTCTGGGCCAAAATCTTTCAGGAAAAAGCGGAGGGTGACAGAGCTTGTAATATCTCCTGGTGGCTACTTATCTATGTCTATACTAATCTCCCAAGGGCATGGACCCCACAGACAAAGGGGAGGATACAATTCTATCTCATTTAGATGACCACTTCTCTGATTTAAAGCAAAGTCTCCTAGCACTACTTGACCTAGCTAAACAACTACCGCAAGACCCATGGTCGACTTCGCAGCAGGGGATCTTGGTGATCTCCTCAGAGTCAGTTAGTGATCAGTTTATGAGAGACGCTGAACTATCTACTCCAGGTTTTAGTTTGGTCATTAATGACTGTTTCTTATGTTACATGATCCTCCTCCTTGTATCCCATTTTTTGTTATATGTGAACAGATGAATAGTTAAGATTTGCTATAGTGTTTTGTTTTATTTAATATGATGTTGTTTGGATAGAGTGATATATTACTGTGCCCTCTTCTTGCTCCTGGCTCAAACGGGAGGGAAATGTTTTGGCTATATAAGTGGGATTTGTCTAGCTCCTTTAATATTAGTTAAACCATATTTTTCTACTAAAATGTTGTATCTCAACTGGAAAGAAGCTAGAATGCTAGTGGCAATAACAGTGTTAGTTAAAACCCTCATTTCTCTCGTAAAAAGTATACTGTATCCCTATGACTTTACTCTTTTTTTTTAAGCTATGATATCTAAACCAACTAAAATTGAGACACCATCTATCATCTCACAGTCTAGTAATTTCTTTGGAATTTCCCCAATGTTTAGTCCATAAGTTTACCCACTAGTTGTCTCCTACAATAGTTGTATTTTTATTCGTTTGAATATCTATTCCCTGACCTATGCAGGCTAACACTGAGAGGTTACTTCCTTCTATTTTAGAGTAGCTATAGAATGCTTTTTATTTAAAGTTTGAAATGCTTATAGGAGCTCAGTACTCATGTAGTCCTAATTGACATACCGCAGCCTACTTGTCCCTTTTTATTTTTTTTTTTATTTTTTTTTCCTTCTTCTTTCCTATCCCTCCTACCTACCCCAGATACCAGATATATGTACTCGCTGTTATCTCCTTATACCCCTGACATGTATATGTAACTAGAACTTGATGCAATTGATTTTATTTTGCTGATCCGAAAGAGATCTACATATTAGTTACTCCATAAATTATTATATACAGTGTTATTTTTGATCTAATCCAATACTTCTCATTCCACTAACTGATGATAATACCATCCAAAGCTGGACCTGGACTGGTTCTGGGTGCACAACTACTTGAGCATATGATGTTGGTTTCTATAGTAATGGAAGTGTTATATCTTGCTTCTGTATGAAAATGACATGTTTTTACTATTGCCAACTTGTATAGCCTTGTTCTTTTGATTTTGTATGTTTCACGCACCTCAATAAAAAAAAATCTAAAAAAAAAATAAAATGCATGTGCATTGTTATTCATGCTCAAGCCTAAGACTTACTGCTCTGATCGTATCAAGGTATGTACTGTTATCTCTTATCTTAAAGGTGAGCCTAGGATCTGGGCCAATTTCTTCCTGGAAACTAATGATCCTGTCCTAAACTCTTTGAATTCATTTGGAATTACATCAGTCTCCGTAATCAGCTCAGGCTCAACCTCTCTGAGTCATTAAAGGACGACTATCAAGGATTCAGTTTCCAACCACCTTAGAAAAATTGATGAAATTGGCTACAACAATTGAAAGGAGAATTCGTGAAAGGAGAAAAGAGAAATTTCAGATTGACCAATACCATAGTGTCACACCCATTCCAGCTTGCCATTCTCCCTTTAGATGTTCCCCAAGTGAGCCAGGTTTCACTAGAGGACAGCTTATCTCTGAAGAAAAGGAGCGACGAAGGGAAAAAAAATATGTTTATACTGTGCTTCAAATATTCACAATGTAAAGTCTTGTCCAATCTCACCACTATTATTCAATCTGGCATTAGAACCTCTAGCATTAATGCTAAAAACTCAACTAAAAGGGCTTAACATTGGCGATAAAGCTTTCAAAATTCTGCTTTACGCAGATGATGTATTAATCTTTCTCAAAGATCTGCAAGCCGAGATTCCCCATATACTGAAGACTATTGAAGTGTTTGGCACATTCTCAGGCTACAAAATTAATGTTAACAAGTCTGATCTACTTTGGCTAAACCCAAACCCGCAAACAAATTATACGCCTCCATTTAATGTTGCAGAACATCACATTACATATCTTGGTATCAGAATTAGTAGAAATCCATTAGAATGGTATGAACTAAATTTCGCCCCACTCCTAAATAAAATTGAAGCAGATTTGTTGAATTGGACGAAAATACCTCTCTCACTAACGGCTAAAATTAACTTAGTCAAGATGACCATACTACCCAAACTACTATACACCATGCAGAATACACCCCTCATACTAGCAAAAAAAGACATCAAGCTTCTGGACAAACGAATTAGGACCTTCTTATGGGGCATGGGTAAGAATAGGGTCGCACTAGACAAATTGGCTCACCTTAGACAATATGGTGGACTACCATTCCCTATATTCGCACTCTACAATAATATCTGTTTGGCTAAGGTCGCCATGGATTGGATCATGGAAAGATCTTACATTGCTTCACTTGAAGTTGAACAAAAACTAATCTCGCCTTATTCAGTAATTGCGCTATTACATTGTCCTATTAAAGCACTCCCAGCTAAGCTCAAGACTAAATGCACCATAGTAAATGTCATCAAAGCATGGCAATACATTCGTTTATGCATGAATGACAATCCCCAAATCTCCGAGCTAGTACCTATTGTCAAAAATCCGTGCTTTAGTCCTGGATTAAGTAATAGAGTATTTAAAAGATGGGCAACACAAGGTCTTACTCACTTAATTCATCTTCGCGACACTGAGTACACGAACATACACACTTTTAGCTTTCTCAAAGCCAAGTTCCAACTCCTGAATAGAGATTTTTATGCGTACTTGCAAGTGCGACACTGGTACAATGAAGTAGTTCAAAACCAAACTGGACACTGGCTCCATCCTGGTATAAGAATGGGCCTATCCTTATACAAAGCAGGAAAGCACTCTATCAGTTACTGGTATAAAATGATATTAGGACAGAAAGGTGAAGCCAATCTTGTAAGAATTCAGGCTAAATGGCTAAGGGATATTCCTACAATAGATATCGAACAGTTGAAACTTAGTATATTAGTGGCGGAGCGTGCTACTCTATCGGCGTCCTGGCGCGAATCACAATTTAAAATTTTAAATCGTTTTTACATAACTCCCGCAGATACAAATAAATGGTATGATCAAACGCTAAAATTATGCCCAAGATGTAGATCCGTGTTGGCCGACCTGGTCCACATGTTTTGGTCATGCCCAAAAATATTGCAATTCTGGAAACGGATACAGTTTTGGTTGAATCAACTATTTCATGCACAAATTACCTTATCACAAGCCAATATATTCTTCTTTCTAACAAACGCCACTCACGATAGGCACAATAATAACTTCACCAATACAGTAATATTGGGCGCCAGATATCTTATATTAAAAAACTGGCAAGCGATGCGGCCACCAACACTTAACAATCTTACATATCTACTCCATTCCCAATACATAATAGAACAGATGGACAATTTTAACAACGGACCCCAGCAACAACTCAGCTTTGAAAAAAAATGGTTAGTCTTTATCCAAAAATACAGACATAACACATAAAAACTAACCAATAGCGATCCCTCTCCCCTCCCCCCGTTTGTTTATTTTTGTATTTTTTATTTTTTTTCCCCCTTCTCTCTCCTCCTCCTTTGTTTCTTTCCTTTCTTCTTTCCTAACTCAGCAAGACTCTTATGATAGTAAGTTAGGTCATGTGTTAACTGATAACTGGAGGGCATATAATTATATAAAATGTTAGTTAAACCTGGTAAAAGATAACAGGAGACATTCCAGCACACAAGGAGGGCATAAAAGATGTTGTATAGGTATAGAAATGTTATATATCGTACAAAATTAGGCTTTGCAATAATATCATATAAAATAAGTGCTGGAATTTTTGTTTACCAATGTGTTCTGCAATCTTTGATGTAAGAATCTGTTAATTTTTTGTTGGTGTTGAGAACACTCTGTAATAACTTGGAACAGACTGTTATGTTTCTTTTGTATACCCTTCAATAAAAAACAATATTAAAAAAAAAAAAAAAAAGTCTTGTCCAACTTTAAAGAAAACTCATTCTGGTTAGAGTCAAGTACAAAATAACTGCTTGTCTATACATTCCATTTCTCCAACCTTCTTCACTCTTTGTGTATCCTTGCAGTGAGATCAAAACCATCTGCAATGTGATTGCATCCTCGACTCTGGGGCTTGTAGAAGCTTTATTGACTCTGAACTTGTCAGAAAAAATAATATCCCTATTACAGAGAAACCAATTCCTGTAACCATCAAGTTATAGATGGTTCTTCCTTTGCTAACGGACCTATTATGCATCAAACAGTACCTTTACAGATGACAACTACTACTGGACATACAGAACACATCATTTTTGACGTAATTCCTTCACCATTCTACCCCATAATACTGGGGATCTCCTGGTTACAACTCCATTCTCCTTCCATTTCCTGGAATAAGTCAGAACTAGACTTCCAGTCTGATTATTGTAAAAAAACATGCCTTCAACATGGATTTGTCATGCATATTACAGAACCAACTTTACCTGAGAGATATTTGAAGTTCCAAGATGTGTTCTGTAAAAAACAGGTAGAAACTTTACCTCCACATAGACCGTATGACTGCCCTATTGATCTTATACCTGGGGCAGTTGTTCCTTATGGTAATGTATACCCTCTCTCCCAGCTTGAATTCAATGAATTAAAGTCTTACCTTGAAGAAAATCTCTGCAAGGGTTTCATAAGGCCCTCCACATCCCCTGCTGGGGCTGGTATGTTTTTTATAAAAAACAAGGATTCCTCACTCCGTCCTATTATTGATTATCGTTTAATGAACAAGATCACCATTAAAAACCGTTACCCACTACCCTTAATATCTGAACTAATCGAAAGGCTACAAGATGCACAGATTTTCACAAAATTAGACCTCAGGGGAACATATAATTTGGTGCACATCAAAGAGGGTGATGAGTGGAAAACTACCTTCCACACCAGATATGGTTTATATGAATATCTTGTCATGCCCTTTGGGCTATGCAATGCTCCAGCCACTTTCCAATACTTTGTGAACAATATCTTCTGAGATTTACTAGATGTGTGTGTAGTTATCTACTTAGATGACATTTTGATAAATTCTTAATTTAGAACTTGTACACACCAAACATGTTCGATGGGTACTATCTAGACTTTGCACTCATTGCTTATATGCCAAACTTGAGAAATGTTTATTCCATTCAAAAGAGATGAGTTTTCTCGGATATAACATTTCTCCAGATGGAATTCACATTGAGGATGACAAGATTGAAGCTATTAAAAATTGGCCTATACCTGAGAACAAGAATGTCCTACAGAAATTCCTAGGCTTTGCTAACTTTTATAGAAAGTTTATTTGCAACTACTCAAGTATTGTCAAACCTCTCACCCATTTAACTGTTTAACTGGCACCACCCCTTTTATCTGGTCACAAGAAACCCAGAGTGCATTTGATGACCTCAAAATAAAATTCACCTCTAAACCTATCCTCAGAATGCCAGATCCAGATTTACAGTTCATCCAATTTCGCACTTGATGCTATTCTGTCACAAAGACATCCGGATACCGGTGTTATTCATCCTGTTGCTTACCATTAGCAAACTCTATCTGACGCCAAGACTCATTATCCGATTGGTGAAAAAGAATTATTAGCCATAAAAGTCGCCTTCGAAATATGGAGACATCTCCTAGAAGGAACTATTCAACCTGTTATCATATACACTGACCACAGGAATTTAGAATTCCTTAAATCCAGCAAGACACTCTCCTCAAGACAGGTTCATTTGTAGTTTTTTCTTTGAAAGATTTACAGACCTGGTACATTAAACGGTAAGGCTGACTCTCTATCAAGAATGTACACTGCTCCATTACCTGCAACTCCCACTTCTATTATCCCAGAGGATCGGTTCATTTGGATTGTTAAAGATTTCACTTCTAAAATTAAAGACAGCCTTAGTACAGATCTTACTCTACCTTCTCACCTCCTCAAAGCCAGTGATGGCCTATTTTACAAGGATCAGAGACTATACATTCCACCAACCTTGAGAGTGGAGGTACTTAATCAAATTCATGATACACCATTATCTGGCCATCCAGGTATACAAAGAACCCATGAACTCCTACAACGTGATTTCTGGTGGCCAAAAATGATTGAGGATATTCAGAAATACATCACCTCTGGCCAAGTATTCTCCACTTCCAAACCAAGTCGAACTCCACAATATGGCCTATTATCCTCTCTACCAATTCCTTCTCCTCCTTTGTCGTCAGTATCAATGGATTTCATCATTGACCTTCCACATTCACAAGGCTACACTATAATTTCTGTAGTGGTTGACCAGCTCACAAAAATGACCCACTTTATTCCCCTGACAGGTCTCCCTTCAGCACCATAGACTTCTTAAGCTTTCATTCATAATATTGTTAAATTACACGGTTTACCATCCAACATCATATCTGACAGAGGGGTACAATTCACTTCTAAATTTTGGAGAGGATTATGCAAAACTCTATTCATATCAAATAGTTTTAGCAGTGCATTCCATCCACAGACTAACAGCTTAACAGAAAGAACTAATCAATGACTAGAACAGTACCTAAGATGTTTCACGACACATCTTCAAGACAATTGGTAATCTCTACTACCTCTGACAGAATTTGCCTTCAGTAATAACTACAGTTCAACAACCAAATGCACTCCATTCTTTGCTAATTATGGTTTTCATCTTGTATTCCACACTCTCACCAACCGTTCATCTTGTAACTATGCAGTAGGACAGACCTTATCAAAGATTCAGGACACCATGCGGATTATTCAAGTCAACATTGCTAATGCACAAAGAAGACAAAGATTATATTATGACAATCAAAGGTCTACTCCTCTGTCTTACCAAATTGGTGATAAAGTGTGGTTGTCCACTAAGAATTTGAAACTCCAAACTCCCTCCAGGAAACTGAATAAGATGTTCATTGGACCCTATGTTGTTTCTTGAATAGTCAATAAGAATGCCGTCACATTGAAATTACCTCCTTCTCTCTAGATACATCCTACCTTTCATATTTCTCTACTCAAACCGTTTGTACCCAATCCTTACCTGCATCGGGCCTTACCTCCTCCTGACCCAGTAATGGTAGATGGTAAGCTTCAGTATGTTGTCAGACGTATTCTCGATTCCAGGATTCACAGACATCAACTTCAATACCTTGTGAGTTGGAAGGGGTATGACTCCTCTGAGGACTCATGGATTCCTGCCACCCACCTTCATGCTCCACGCTTGCTTAGAGCTTTCCATAAAGCACATCCCACTAAACCTGCTGCACGCCTGCATGGATCTGCATCTTTTTCTACATTCCTGTATACAGCTCTAATGTCTTTACTCTGCAATTTTGTTACAGTCTTCCCTACTTAAACCTGATGATATACTATTTGAATATATCATATGTGACACCTATTAACATTGTTTAAAATATCTTAATTAGAATTTAGAAATTTGACAGTAAAGGATTATACCTTGTTGTCTTTTGTTTATGAGATAACACATGGCATTATGGGGATTACCTTGCACCCTTATGGCTATCTTGTACCCTTCATACCTGCTGGCTATATCTGAACTTGTTGCTGTCTTGACCAACTTCTAAAGGTCTTTTGTTTCATGTGAATATAAATCCGATGAGAAGGTAAAACAGTTCTAGTGCTGTTTTACTGTATGTACTCTGCTTCCCGTTAGGGTTTAATCAATGCCTGAGGAAGAAAAGCTGATTATCTATAATGGACACATAAGTGCATAAACCACATAATCACACTCTATTGAGCCTGGCAAAAGCATTGCACTATTATGTATGTCTCCATTGTCATTCACATGCTTTGTCCATCTTTGTATCTACCTGACCAGCCTGGCCTTCAGATAGCCTCCTCAACATCAACTAGCTCTCTAAATTCTCTTTCTTTTAAATCCATATCTTGTATTTACTTGTTACATCCTTGTTTACAAATAATAGTACTGCATGATATGTTTTGCAAATAAATGGCAATGATGATAGTAACATTATATGTAATAGTAATTAAAATAATAATGTCTTAGTTGCCATTGTTAAACACTAGAGTGCAGGCAAACATTCGCCTAGATTACGAGTTTTGCGCTATAGAGGGTGCGAAACGAACACAACAAAAGTTGCGTTATTTCACCCTCCATAGTGCTGCCATTACAAGTTTCTGAAAAGCCTCTTTGGGCTGAGGGCTGAGAATATGGTTTTGTGCATGCTTTCCCCATAGACATCAATGGGGAGAGAGTGTTAGAAGCGAGAATGAAAAGCTCTGTAACACCCTAACATAAACCCCAAGTCTAAACACCCCTAATCTGCTACTCCCAACATCGCCGACACCTACATAAAGTTATCAACCCCTAATCTGCTGCTCCTGACATCGCCGCCACTAACAAAAGTTATTAAACCCTATTCTGCCGCTCCCCGACAATGCCGCCACTATAATAAATGTATTAACCCCTAAACTGCCAGCCCTCCACATCGCAAAAAACTCAATTAAACTATTAACCCTTAAACCTAACAATCCTCTAACTTTATATTAAAATTACAATATCCCTATCTTAAAATAAATAAAAACTTACCTGTGAAATAAAAAAAAAACTACATTTAAACTAACAATTAAAGGGATACTAACCCCAAAATTCTTTCATGATTCAGATAGAGCATGCAATTTTAAGCAACTTTCTAATTTACTCTTATTATCAATTTTTATTTGTTCTCATGTTACCTTGATTTGAAAAAGCAGTAATGAAAGGTCAGGAGCCGGCCCATTTTTACTTCAGTACCTGGGTAGCACTTGTTGATTCATTTGCTACATTTAGCCACAAATCAGCAAGTGCTACCCAGGTGATGAACAAAAAATGGTCCCGCTCTAAAGCTTACAGTACTGCTTGTTCAAATCAAGATAGCATGAGAACAAAGAAAAATTGATAATTAGAGTAAATTAGAAAGGTGCTTAAAATCTCATGTTCTATCTGAATCATGAAAGAAAAAAATTGGGTTTAGTATCCCTTTAACCTAACATAACTATTATACTAAACTATTATACTAAAATTAAAATAACTACCAATTGGGGGTGTGATGAGAGCAGGATGTGATGTCACTAGTATGTGGGCGGGGCTTAGGTCCGGTGTCTGTGTCGCAGTTAGTTTAGTACAATCAACCTGACTAGATGTGTATTGTTATGCTCTGCAATAAAATAGAGTTGTACCTTCATTGCTGTGTCCTGCATATGTCCTGCATCTCATGACATGGTGTCAGAAGTTCTGGACTGCGCTTCTGTTCCTGATCGATTGCAATGTCAAAGTTTACCCCACCTGAGCCTTTTGACTTCTCTCAGCCTGCAGCTTGGCCCACATGGCGTCAGCGGTTTCAGCGCTTCAGGATTGCTTCCAAACTGAACAAGGAGAGTGGTGAAGTACAAGTTAATTCTCTTTTATACTCTATGGGGAAAGATGTGGAGCCAGTGTTCAATGCTTTTATTTTCCAAGAAGGGGAAGAATTTAACTTTGATATAGTTATGGATAAACTCAGTGCCCACTTTGTGCCCAAAAGAAATGTGATTCATGAGAGAGCTTGTTTTCACAAACGTAATCAGCATGTGGGAGAATCTGTGGAGTCATTTGTGCGCAGCCTGTATGAATTAGCTGAATTCTGTGAGTTTGGTGTTGCTAAAGAAGAGCAAATCAGAGACAGAATAGTTATTGGAATTGCAGATGCTGAAGTCTCCCTGAAGCTGCAGTTAGAGCCTGATTTAACGTTAGACGGGGCTATTAGGATGGCCCGCCAGAGTGAACTAGTGAAAAAGCAAAGTGCCGATCTGAGGTCTGAGAGTATTGTGGATGAAGTGCAACAGTCTAGGAAAACTGCTAGTGAAAGGCACAGTGTGAGCGGTAGATCTAAAGTACTGGAAAGGCCTAGAAGTGGATGGGCGCAACATGGCCGATGCACACGGTGCTACCGGGCTCATGATCAGAGTGCTATATGCCCGGCCAGAGATAGAAGATGCAGAAAATGCAACAGAATAGGCCATTTTGAAGTGGTGTGTAAAACTGAATACATTAAGGAGATGCAGGAGGACAGTGACCAGGAGGGTCAGGAAGTGTCTTTTGTGGGGTCTGTTGTGGAACGGACAAGCTCAGAGGAAGATTGGAAAGTTACTTTTACTGTAATGGGAGCCAAAGTTGATTTTAAGATTGACACAGTAGCAGATATCACTGTAATGTCTTTTGCTGAATTTATAAAACTGCCTCGACAGCCCCAGCTGGTGAAGGTTACTACAAATGTCCATAGTCCTGGTGGCCGCATTGATTGTGTGGGGAAATTTCTTGCCAGCTGTGAGTACAAGCAGAGGAAGTTTAGCATGTGGGTGCATGTGATCCAAGGTCAGTGTGTTAACAGTTTATTGAGCAGAAAAGCAGCCTGTGACTTGGGCCTCGTGGCCAGAGTGAATGAGATTTCCGAAGATATGTTTGGCGAGTTGGGCCTACTGAACAGCAAACCTGTCCATATAACACTTAAAAGTGATGCAGTCCCATACAGTATTTCTACCCCTCGTAGAATCCCGTTCCCGCTCATGCCTCAAGTGGAGAAAGAGCTTATGCACATGAAGTCTATGGGGGTTATTAAAGAGGTTGTTGAAGCGACTGATTGGTGTGCCCCCATTGTTCCAGTTGCAAAGAAAAACGGAAAGGTGCGCATCTGTGTGGACCTGAAAAGGTTGAATGAAGCAGTGAAGAGAGAGAGATTTGTGCTACCGACATTAGAAGATATAGCTCCAAAGTTGGCTGGGGCGAAGTTCTTTTCCACATTAGATGCTTCTAGCAGCTTTTGGCAGATCCCCCTGGATCCAAAGTGCCGCAAACTGACTATCTTTATCACACCGTTAGGTCGGTTCTGCTTCTGCAGACTCCCCTTTGGGATATCCTCCGCTCCTGAAATCTTTCAAAGGGAAATGAGTTCCCTCCTGAGTGACCACGTGGGCACAGCGGTCGTCATGGACGACATTCTAGTGTATGGGTCTACAGTGGAGGAGCATGATCAGCGTTTAAGTTGTGTGCTACAGGCTATCAAAGAGTCTGGGCTGAAGCTGAATAAAGAAAAATGTCATTTTAGGAAAACTGAATTATGCTACTTTGGGCATATCATCAACGGGGATGGCATCAAGCCAGACCCCGAGAAAATTTGTGCTATTGAACAGATGAAAAGCCCTTCGGATGTACATGAGCTGAGACAGATATTGGGCCTTGTAAACTACGTGGGCAAGTTTCTTCCAGATTTATCAACAGTTTTACACCCTGTCACAGAGTTGCTTAAGAAAGACGTTGCCTGGGTCTGGGGACCTTCACAAGAAAAAGCTTTTCTGCATGCCAAGTCCCTGCTGGGGTCTGCCCCAGTGCTGGGGTTCTACGACCCTTCAAAAAAGACTGTGGTTAGTGCTGATGCAAGCAGTTATGGGTTGGGGGCTGCACTCCTGCAGCTGAATGACAACAAACTACAGCCCATCGCCTACTGTTCCTGCACAATGACGGCTGCGGAGTCAAAATACGCTCAAATTCAGAAATAGTGCCTGGCTGCAGTTTGGGCCTGTGAGGGCTTTCAGCATTATCTAGTGGGTTTGGAGAAATTTAGTCTGGAAACTGACCACAAACCGCTAGTCCCTCTAATCAATTCTTATGACATTGACAAAACACCCTTGAGATGCCAGAGACTTTTAATGAGACTGCTCAGGTTCAATGTTCAGGCAGTGCATGTGCCGGGGAAACAGCTGGTTGTGGCAGATACACTATCCAGGCTCCCGCTGGCTGCTGCTGAAGAATCCTCCACAGAATCGGATGTGAAAGTGTATGTTGATTCAGTTCTGGCCTCTAAGTCCATTTCTTCAAGGAAACTGGAAGAGATAGAGACATATTTGGACACAGATCTGCAAGAAGTTATAAGATACATAAAAGAAGGCTGGCCCGAGAGCCGGGCAGCCTGGATGTCTTTAAATGCTTACCAGCCAGAGAGGTCGCAGCTCACGGAGCTGGAGGGGTTGGTGCTGTTCCAAGACCGCATTGTAATTCCTGTCAGCATGAGGAAGGAGATGTTAAACAGGATTCACGATGGCCACTTAGGCATTACAAAGTGCAGAGAAAGGGCAACTACAGCTGTTTGGTGGCCTGGGATCAGCTCCGACATTGCAAATCACGTGTCTAAATGTGCCTTTTGCCGGGAACGCCGGCCTACTCAGAGAAGGGAGCCCTTAATGTCTACTCCGCTGCCGTGGCAGAAAATAGCTGCTGATTTGTGTGAACTGCACGGGAAAAAGTTTCTTGTTGTGATCGACTACTATTCCAGGTATTTGGAAATTGCACCCCTGAATGATATCACAAGTCAGGCCGTTATCATTCGCCTGAAGAGCTTGTTCGCCCGCTGGGGCATTCCAATGGAGCTGGTGAGTGATAATGGTATGCAGTTCGCTTCTACAGAGTTCAGTGCTTTCAGCAGGGAATATGATTTTGTACATTCCACGTCAAGTCCACATTATCCGCAGGCCAACGGAATGGCTGAAAGGGCAGTTCAAACAACAAAATTTATTCTAAAGCAATCTGAGCCGTACCTAGCCCTCTTGTCATACAGGGCGACACCCATTCAAGCCACCGGGTTTAGCCCGGCACAGCTGATGCTAGAACGCCAGATTCGCACCACTTTACCCTCAGTGGGTGTCTTCAAGCCGCCTGGCCCTGTTCCTCGGGACGAAGTCCTTAGGAGGGATGAAGAGGCCAAAATCGGTTATCGTTTCTTCTACGACAGGAGACATTCTGTCAGGCCTTTACAGGAACTGAAAGCGGGCCAAAGTGTCAGAATTAAACTGGATGATGAGAAGAAATGGAAGACGCCTGCTACGGTAGTGGGCCGCTCTCCAGAACCAAGGTCTTACACAGTCCTTACAGAGGGAGGGACGGTTACACGCCGTAACTGAAGACATCTTCAGCCTGTACCTGAGAGTCTGGAACCGGATACCTCAGTACCACCACCGGTGGGATCCCCTGTTCTAAGAGAGGTGCCTTCCCCTCAGCAAGATCACAGCAGGGATATATCTTTGACTCCAGCAGACTCTTGTTCACCATCTTCTGTATCAGAGGACAGTTCATGCAAAGTTACATCAAGCGGAAGAGTGGTGAAACTTCCGGCCCGATACAGGGACTGACTTTAGCTAGAACAGTGACCGGAAGTATGGGCAGAATAATCCCATGGTCACTGTGGACTAGGGTAGTCTACCCCGATGTCCAAGTCAGGATGTAATTTATTTGTTCATGTTTTCTTATCTATCTGTTTTTATAATGTTCAAAAACAAAATGTTGTTGTATACCCTGTTGGTGTACCTTGTTATTTATTATATGCAAATGTATGCTTTGCCTTTGAAAAAGGGGAAGATGTGATGAGAGCAGGATGTGATGTCACTAGTATGTGGGCGGGGCTTAGGTCCGGTGTCTGTGTCGCAGTTAGTTTAGTACAATCAACCTGACTAGATGTGTATTGTTATGCTCTGCAATAAAATAGAGTTGTACCATCATTGCTGTGTCCTGCATATGTCCTGCATCTCATGACAGGGGGAACTTCCGGGCTGCGGCCATGATTAGTTGCATAGCTGCATGCTGCTACAGCTTTTCTCTGAAAAAAAACAGAAATTCACATTTCAGCAAATTGATCCATTTAATGTTTTATTAGAGCTGTCTTGCACTTTGGACTCTGCATCTATTGTGCTTAGTTTTGCATGAATTGCTGCTTGCATCAGTGCCTGGAGCCGTTACAAGAACTCGGCCTACATTACAGGGAGTGCAGAATTATTAGGCAAATGAGTATTTTGACCACATCATCCTCTTTATGCATGTTGTCTTACTCCAAGCTGTATAGGCTCGAAAGCCTACTGCCAATTAAGCATATTAGGTGATGTGCATCTCTGTAATGAGAAGGGGTGTGGCCTAATGACATCAACACCGTATATCAGGTGTGCATAATTATTAGGCAACTTCCTTTCCTTTGGCAAAATGGGTGAGATATAGTGTTTTGATCTGGGTCAGTGTTTTGATCTGTTCACCATCAACATTGCGTGCAGCAGCAACCACAGCCTCCCAGACACTGTTCAGAGAGGTGTACTGTTTTCCCTCCTTGTAAATCTCACATTTGATGATGGACCACAGGTTCTCAATGGGGTTCAGATCAGGTGAACAAGGAGGCCATGTCATTAGATTTTCTTCTTTTATACCCTTTCTTGCCAGCCACACTGTGGAGTACTTGGACGCGTGTGATGGAGCATTGTCCTGCATGAAAATCATGTTTTTCTTGAAGGATGCAGACTTCTTCCTGTACCACTGCTTGAAGAAGGTGTCTTCCAGAAACTGGCAGTAGGACTGGGAGTTGAGCTTGACTCCATCCTCAACCCGAAAAGGCCCCACAAGCTCATCTTTGATGATACCAGCCCAAACCAGTACGCCACCTCCACCTTGCTGGTGTCTGAGTTGGACTGGAGCTCTCTGCCCTTTACCAATCCAGCCACGGGCCCATCCATCTGGCCAATCAAGACTCACTCTCATTTCATCAGTCCATAAAACCTTAGAAAAATCAGTCTTGAGATATTTCTTGGCCCAGTCTTGACATTTCAGCTTGTGTGTCTTGTTCAGTGTTGGTCGTCTTTCAGCCTTTCTTACCTTGGCCATGTCTCTGAGTATTGCACACCTTGTGCTTTTGGGCACTCCAGTGATGTTGCAGCTCTGAAATATGGCCAAACTGGTGGCAAGTGGCATCTTGGCAGCTGCACGCTTGACTTTTCTCAGTTCATGGGTAGTTATTTTGCGCCTTGGTTTTTCCACACGCTTCTTGCGACCCTGTTGACTATTTTGAATGAAATGCTTGATTGTTTGATGATCACGCTTCAGAAGCTTTGCAATTTTAAGAGTGCTGCATCCCTCTGCAAGATATCTCACTATTTTTGACTTTTCTGAGCCTGTCAAGTCCTTCTTTTGACCCATTTTGCCAAAGGAAAGGAAGTTGCCTAATAATTATGCACACCTGATATAGGGTGTTGATGTCATTAGACCACACCCCTTCTCATTACAGAGATGCACATCACCTAATATGCTTAATTGGTAGTAGGCTTTCGAGCCTATACAGCTTGGAGAAAGACAACATGTATAAAGAGGATGATGTGGTCAAAATACTAATTTGCCTAATAATTCTGTACTCCCTGTATCTATGTTGCTGCTGCTATTGGAGTTCACAATCTCCATGCCAAGCCTCCTAGTCTCAGAGTGTCCGTGAGGAGTCTGGACCTATTAATTCTACTACAGCACAATACCCACGGCATCCCAAATAACACCTTATGGGTCTTCACCATTATGGAGATGCTTTTCCTACTCTTTGCCCAACAAAAATATAGGAGACCATTCTGCAGAATTTGAGTGGGGTAAGACTATACAGTAAATTAACCAGTTCCCTTCAAGTGTTACTCCCTTTACTTAAAGTCTATGGGGACTCTGAACATACCTGTTTATGAATGTCATGACAAATCATAATCACGGGAATCTATGGTGTATTATTGCTGATTTTTTTACATTTACTACAGATGCTGGTGAAAATTAATATAAGATACTGTTGGCTAACTGATTGAAGTTTGTTCAGCACAATATGCAGTGATACTCCTAGGCTGTAGCTACAATATAGTTTCTCTCTATGGACTATCATTGAACTCCTACATATGCCATAGTCACTGGTGAAAGTTCATATTATATACTGTTTTTGTGTTTAATAATATGTAAAGTTATAACTCTAGGTTAGCACATACCTTACTGTACCTCTGTGTAATATAAACATGTTGTGTGTTTATGATACTTTTAAACGCCTATCCCTCAAATCCTTAGCATTTTCTCCCCTTCATTCTGTGTTGTCTGTGGCCGAAATAGCACAGTTACTGTAGCTTATCTAAATTGAGACGGTATGGATTGGGCTTATGGCTTCTCCATTGCTCCATCTTTTTACACACACCCTAACAAATTAATTTCTGTGAAACAGCAGATCACAACCAGGGGGCCTCTCTTTAGCCTTAATCCCTAGTTCATATAGGTTACCCAGAGTTGGGATTCAGTAGTTGTTCATTTCGAGGTATTTGCTTCTCCTATATTTTCACTGTCTCCATAGTGAAACTTTTAAATATCCCTAACTATATTAATGTTGAATGGGCCCACTCCTTAAGTCAGTAGTGATGTCGCAAACTTAAAATTTTCCGTTCGTGAACGGCGAACGCAAACTTCCGCGAATGTTCGCGAACGGGCAAACCGGGCGAACCGCCATTGACTTCAATAGGCAGGTGAATTTTAAAACCCACAGGGACTTTTTCTGGCCACAATAGTGATGAAAAAGTTGTTTCAAGGGGACTAACACCTGGACTGTGGCATGCCGGAGGGGGATCCATGGCAAAACTCCCATGTAAAATTACATTGTTGATGCAGAGTCTGGTTTTAATCCATAAAGGGCATAAATCACCTAACATTTCTAAATTGTTTGGAATAACATGCTTTAAAACATCTGGTATGATTTTGTATCGATCAGGTAGTGTAAGAGTTACGCCCGCTTCACAGTGACAGACCAAACTCCCTGTTTAACGCACTGCAAACAACCGCAAACAGTCCATTTGCACAACCGCAAACTCCCCATTTTCACAAGGTTGGATACCAAGCTAGCCATGTCCCATTCCTTGTCCTCACTGATGTCATTGAAGGTCTCTTCCTCCACCCAGCCACGTACAACATCAAGGGTCCCCAAAGGTGACAACAAGCCCCCTGGGACGCCTGCTGTGTTTGGTCCTCCACCTCCTCAAAGCCACCTTCCTCCTCTGACTCCTCTTCTTCAGACTCCTCTCTCTGCGTTGCCTCTCTCTGCATTATTATAAGGTGTTTTAAGTAGTACTATTCTTATCAGTTTAATCCCTGTTACGTCCCCTATCAGGGGACGTGTATATGGCATGGATTTTAGGAACCGGGAGATGGAAAAAGATGCTTGGTCGGTCCTCCTACTTCAAATTTGGGGCACTGCGCTTGCAATCGTGGCCGGACTTTTAGCCGACGGACATTTGGCCGACAGACATTTGGCCGATGGACATTTGGCCGAAACACAAGTGGCTGTCAGATAACAGTCCGGCCACGAGATAGATAGATTTGATAGATAGATAGATAGATAGATACATAGATAGATAGATACATAGATTAGATAGATAGATAGATCAATAGATACAATAGATACATTTGATAGATAAGATAGATAGATAGATTTGATAGATAAATAGATAGATTTGGCAGTTGCGGCGCCAGGGGACGTGTATATGGCATGGATTTTAGGAACCGGGAGATGGAAAAAGATGCTTGGTCGGTCCTCCTACTTCAAATTTGGGGCACTGCGCGTGCAATCTAATGTGCCACCAGATAGGAGTGGTGTGTTAAGTAGTACTATTCCTATCATTTTAATCCCTGTTACGTGCCTTTTTTTTTTGGTTTGATTTTTGAAGCCACAGTGCAGCACCAGAGGCCAGAAAAAGTTGGCACGTACACATGCCTGAAAAACTAGGTATTGTTGCAGCTGCTGCTGTAGCAGCGGCCAGAAAAATTGATGTTTGTTTCCCAGGCAGAAAGTGCCCTAAAACATTGCGGCTTGAACTCTAGTTGGTGGCGGATAAATCATACAAGTCATCCGGCATTCGAAGATAAAATCTCATCAGGCCTTTTTTACTCGAATGTATCGCCCAATGTCAGTCCCTTCGGGATCCATCCCTCATTTATCTTAATAAGGGTGAGGTAATCTAGACTTTTTTGACCTAGGCGACTTCTCTTCTCAGTGACAATACCTCCTGCTGCACTGAAGGTCCTTTCTGACACGACACTTGAAGCGGGGCAGGCTAGAAGTTCTATCACAAATTGGGATAGCTCAGGCCACAGGTCAAGCCTGCACACCCAGTAGTCAAGGGGTTCATCGCTCCTCAGAGTGTCAAGATCTGCAGTTAAGGCGAGGTAGTCTGCTACCTGTCGGTCAAGTCATTCTCTGAGGGTGGACCCCGAAGGGCTGTGGCGATGCATAGGACTTAAAAAGCTCTGCATGTCCTCCATCAACAACATGTCTGTAAAGCATCCTGTCGTTGCCGGCATGGTTGTGGGAGTCGGTGGATTACTATCACCTCTTCCCCTGTTAGATTCCCGTTGTGCTGTGACATCACCCGTATACGCTGTGTAAAGCATACTTTTTAATTTATTTTGGAACTGCTGCATCCTTTCCGACTTGCGGTAATTCGGTAACATTTCAGGCACTTTATGCTTGTACCGGGGGTCTAGTAGCGTGGACACCCAGTACAGGTCATTCTCCTTCAGCTTTTTTATACGAGGGTCCTTCAACAGGCATGACAGCATGAAAGACCCCATTTGCACAAGGTTGGATGACTAGCTACTCATGTCCCGTTCCTCGTCCTCAGTGATCTCACTGAAGGTATCTTCTTCCCCCCAGCCACGTACAACACCACGGGTACCAGATAGGTGACAACAAGCACCCTGGGATGCCTGTTGTGGCTGGTCTTCCTCCTCCTCAAAGCCACATTCCTCCTCTGACTCCTCTTCCTCACAATCCTCTTCCAACATTGCCGCTGGTCCAGCAAGCGATGCTGATAAGGCTGTTTCTGTTGGTGATGGTGACCACAACTCTTCCCCTTCCTCTTCACGCTCATGTACGGCCTGATCCAGCACTCTTCACAGTGCACGCTCCAGGAAGAAAACAAATGGTATGATGTCGCTGATGGTGCCTTCGGTGTGACTAACTAGGTTTGTCACCTCCTCAAAAGGACGCATGAGCCTACAGACATTGGGCATGAGCGTCCAGTAACGTGGCAAAAAAATTCCCAGCTCCGTGTAGGCTGTCCTAGCACCCCGGTCATACAAATACTCGTTAACGGCTTTTTCTTGTTGGAGCAGGCGGTCGATCATTAGGAGTGTTGAATTCCAACGTGTCAGGTTGTCGCAAATCAAGCGCCTCACTGGCATGTTGTTTCGCCGCTGGATATCTGAAAAGTGCACCATGGCCACGTAGGAACGCCTCAAATGGCCACACACCTTCCTGGCCTGCTTCAGGATGTCCTGTAAGCCTGTGTACTTATGCACAAAGCGTTGTACGATCAGATTACACACATGTGCCATGTACTGCACATGTGTCAACTTGCCCAATTTCAATGCTGCCACCAAATTACTTCCGTTGTCAGAAACCACTTTGCCGATCTCCAATTGGTGCGGAGTCAGCCACTGATCCACCTGTGCATTCAGGGCGGACAGGAGTTCTGGTCCGATGTGACTCTCTGCTTTCAGGCAAGTCAACCCCAGGACGGCGTGACACTGCCGTATCTGGGATGTGGAATAGTACCTGGGAAGTTGGAGGGTGCCGTTGATGTGGAGCAAGACGCAGCAGCAGAAGAGGACTCAGCCGAGGAGGTTATGGAAGAGGATGGAGTAGGAGGAGTAGAGGAGGTGGCAGCAGGCCTGCCTGCAAGTCGTGGCGGTGTCACCAACTCCTCTACAGAGCCACGCATTCCATGCTTGGCAGCCATCAGCAGGTTTACCCAATGCGCAGTGTAGGTGATATACCTGCGCTGACCATGCTTTGCAGACCAGCTATCAGTGGTCAGATGGACCCTTGCCGCAACACTGTGTGTCAGACATGCCATTACTTCCTTTCGCACAATCGAGTACAGGTTGGGGATTGCCTTTTGTGCAAAGAAATTTCGGCTACCTTCCACTGCGGTGTCCCAATAGCTACAAATTTTTTGAATGCCTCAGACTCTACCAGCTTGTATGGTAAAAGCTGGCAGGCTAAGAGTTCAGACAAGCCAGCTGTCAGACGCCGGGCAAGGGGGTGACTTTGTGACATTGGCTTCTTACGCTCAAACATGTCCTTGACAGACACCTGACTGTGGGCAGATGAGCAGGAACTAATCCGGAAGAGAGACGGAGTGGCGGATGGTTGAGAGGGGGCAAGGAGGACAGCAGTGGTTGACGTGGCTGAAGATGCTGGACCAGGAGGAGGATGGCGGCTTTGAGTTTGTGTGCTGCTTCTACTCATGTGTTAATCCCATAGGTGATTGTGATGTGCGATCATGTGCTTTGCAAAGCAGTTGTACCTAGGTGGGTGTTGGACTTCCCATGACTCAGTTTCTTTTGGCACAGGTTGTAAATGGCATCGCTGTTGTCAGAGGCAGACACACAAAAAAATGCCCTACTGCTGAGCTCTGCGATGACGGCATTCTGGTGGTGGCAACAGCATGCGTTGATTGGTGTGCTGTCTGGCTGACCCGGGTGCCGATGCATGCTCTCTGACTGTGCCACTAGCTCCTTGCGATGACCTCCCTCTGCTTCCAACTCATCTCCTCCTCCTCCTCTCTGTCTCCCCATCTGAACTTCCCCCTGTTATTCTTCTCTTCTAGCGGGCACCCACGTGACATCCACAGATGCATCGTCATCATCAACCGCTTCACTTGTATGTGACAAATCAACAAAGGAAGCAGCAGTGGGTACAACATCATCATCACACCGTACGTCCATGTCTGTAATGCTGCCTGACTGAGACATATCACTGTTATCTACATCTTCTGTCAATGATGGTTGTGCATCACTCATTTCTTCCAACTGCTGTGTAAATAACTCCTCTGACAGATCAAGTGAAGCGGCTGTGGTGCTAGTGTTGGTGGTGGCAGCAGGCGGGTGATTGGTAACTTGAGAGGTTCCCGAAGATAAGCTGGAGGAGGATGGTGCGTCAAGGTTTGGAGCAGAAGCCATAGAAGATAGGGTGTCCTGTGTTAAAAAGTCAACTATGTCCTCCTCAGAACTTTTCGAGTTCATGGTACATGGCCTCTGAACACTGGGCATTATTCTAGGGCCAAAGGGAATCACAGCACCACGACCACAACGGCTACTGCGGGGTGGCCTGCCTCTGCCTGTCATTTTTCTTTAAATGTACACTTACACTACTATTGAACAAGATATGAGTAGTGCCACTGGGCAAGTGGGCACTGTATACGCTGTGAGCCTGACACAAAAAAGCAGACTGATATTTCACAGTCCAAAAAGTTTTTTTTGTTTTAAATGTACACTTACACTACTATTAAACAATATATGAGTGGTGCCACTGGGCAAGTGGGCACAGTATACGCTGTGAGCCTGACACAAAAAAGCAGACTGATGTTTCACAGTCCAAAAAGGTTTTTTTCGTTTTAAATGTACACTTACACTACTATTAAACAAGATATGAGTGGTGGCACTGGGCAAGTGGGCACAGTATATGCTATGAGCCTGACACAAAAAAGCAGACTGATGTTTCACAGTCCAAAAAGTTTTTTTTTTTTAATGTACACTTACACTACTATTAAACAAGGTATGATTGGTGCCACTGGGCAAGTGGGCACAGTATACACTGTGAGCTTGACACAAAAAAGCAGACTGATGTTTCACAGTCCAAAAAGTTTTTTTTTTTTAAATGTACACTTACACTACTATTAAACAATATATGAGTGGTGCCACTGGGCAAGTGGGCACAGTATACGCTGTGAGCCTGACACAAAAAAGCAGACTGATGTTTCACAGTCAAAAAAGTTTTTTTATTTTTTTAAATGTACACTTACACTACTATTAAACAAGATATAAATGGTGGCACTGGGCAAATGGGCACAGTATACGCTGTGAGCCTGGCACACACTCTGGCAGGCAGGCAACTGCAATTAGATTACACAAGCAGACTGATGTTTCACAGTCAAAAAAGTTTTTTTTTTTTAAATTTACACTACTGTTACACCAGATATAAGTGGTGGCACTGGGCAAGTGGGCCTGGCACACACGCTGGCAGGCAGGCAACTGCAATTAGATTACACAAGCATACTGATGTTTCACAGTCAAAAAAGTTTTTTTTTTTAAATTTACACTACTGTTACACCAGATATGAGTGGTGGCACTGGGCAAGTGGGCCTGGCACACAAGCTGGCAGGCAGGCAACTGCAATTAGATTACACTAGCAGACTGATGTTTCACAGTCAAAAAAGTTTTCTTTTTTTTTAATTTACACTACTGTTACACCAGATATGAGTGGTGGCACTGAGCAAGTGGGCCCGGCACACACGCTGACAGGCAGGCAACTGCAATTAGATTACACTAGCAGACTGATGTTTCACAGTCAAAAAAGTTTTTTTTTAAATTTACACTACTGTTACACCAGATATGAGTGGTGGCACTGGGCAAGTGGGTCTGGCACACATGCTGGCAGGCAGGCAACTGCAATTAGATTACACAAGCAGACTGATGTTTCACAGTCAAATTTTTTTTTTTTTAAATTTACACTACTGTTACACCAGATATGAGTGGTGGCACTGGGCAAGTGGGCCTGGCACACACGCTGGCAGGCAGGCAACTGCAATTAGATTACACAAGCAGACTGATGTTTCACAGTCAAAAAAGTTTTTTTTTTAAATTTACACTACTGTTACACCATATATGAGTGGTGGCACTGGGCAAGTGGGCACAGTATACACTGTGAGCTTGGCACACACTCTGGCAGGCAGGCAACTGCAATTAGATTACACTAGCAGACTGATATTTCACAGTCAAAAAAAGGTTTTTTTTTTTAAATTTACACTACTGTTACACCAGATATAAGTGGTGGTACTGGGCAAGTGGGCCTGGCACACACGCTGGCAGGCAGGCAACTGCAATTAGATTACACAAGCATACTGATGTTTCACAGTCAAAAAAGTTTTTTTTTTTTTAATTTACACTACTGTTACACCAGATATGAGTGGTGGCACTCGGCAAGTGGGCCTGGCACACAAGCTGGCAGGCAGGCAACTGCAATTAGATTACACTAGCAGACTGATGTTTCACAGTCAAAAAAGTTTTCTTTTTTTTTTAAATTTACACTACTGTTACACCAGATATAAGTGGTGGCACTGGGCAAGTGGGCCTGGCACACAAGCTGGCAGGCAGGCAACTGCAATTAGATTACACAAGCAGACTGATGTTTCACAGTCAAAAAAGTTTTCTTTTTTTTTAATTTGCACTACTGTTACACCAGATATGAGTGGTGGCACTGAGCAAGTGGGCCTGGCACACACGCTGACAGGCAGGCAACTGCAATTAGATTACACTAGCAGACTGATGTTTCACAGTCAAAAAAGTTTGGTTTTTTTTAATTTACACTACTGTTACACCAGATATGAGTGGTGGCACTGGGCAAGTGGGTCTGGCACACATGCTGGCAGGCAGGCAACTGCAATTAGATTACACAAGCAGACTGATGTTTCACAGTCAATTTTTTTTTTTTTTATATTTACACTACTGTTACACCAGATATGAGTGGTGGTACTGGGCAAGTGGGCCTGGCACACACGCTGGCAGGCAGGCAACTGCAATTAGATTACACAAGCAGACTGATGTTTCACAGTCAAAAAAGTTTTTTTTTTAAATTTACACTACTGTTACACCATATATGAGTGGTGGCACTGGGCAAGTGGGCACAGTATACACTGTGAGCTTGGCACACACTCTGGCAGGCAGGCAACTGCAATTAGATTACACTAGCAGACTGATGTTTCACAGTCAAAAAAGTTTTTTTTTTTTTAATTTACACTACTGTTACACCAGATATAAGTGGTGGCACTGGGCAAGTGGGCCTGGCACACACGCTGGCAGGCAGGCAACTGCAATTAGATTAAACAAGCATACTGATGTTTCACAGTCAAAAAAGTTTTTTTTTTTAATTTACACTACTGTTACACCAGATATGAGTGGTGGCACTGGGCAAGTGGGCCTGGCACACAAGCTGGCAGGCAGGCAGGCAACTGCAATTAGATTACACTAGCAGACTTTTGTTTCACAGTCAAAAAAGTTTTCTTTTTTTTAATTTACACTACTGTTACACCAGATATGAGTGGTGGCACTGAGCAAGTGGGCCTGGCACACACGCTGAAAGGCAGGCAACTGCGATTAGATTACACTAGCAGACTGATGTTTCACAGTCAAAAAAGTTTTTTTTTTAAATTTACACTACTGTTACACCAGATATGAGTGGTGGCACTGGGCAAGTGGGCCTGGCACACAAGCTGGCAGGCAGGCAACTGCAATTAGATTACACTAGCAGACTGATGTTTCACAGTCAAAAAAGTTTTCTTTTTTTTTAAAATTTACACTACTGTTACACCAGATATAAGTGGTGGCACTGGGCAAGTGGGCCTGGCACACAAGCTGGCAGGCAGGCAACTGCAATTAGATTACACAAGCAGACTGATGTTTCACAGTCAAAAAAGTTTTTTTTTTTTTAAATTTACACTACTGTTACACCATATATGAGTGGTGGCACTGGGCAAGTGGGCACAGTATACACTGTGAGCTTGGCACACACTCTGGCAGGCAGGCAACTGCAATTAGATTACACTAGCAGACTGATGTTTCACAGTCTAAAAAGTTTTTTTTTTTTAAATTTACACTACTGTTACACCAGATATAAGTGGTGGCACTGGGCAAGTGGGCCTGGCACACACGCTGGCAGGCAGGCAACTGCAATTAGATTACACAAGCATACTGATGTTTCACAGTCAAAAAAGTTTTTTTTTTAAAATTTACACTACTGTTACACCAGATATGAGTGGTGGCACTGGGCAAGTGGGCCTGGCACACAAGCTGGCAGGCAGGCAGGCAACTGCAATTAGATTACACTAGCAGACTTTTGTTTCACAGTCAAAAAAGTTTTCTTTTTTTTAATTTACACTACTGTTACACCAGATATGAGTGGTGGCACTGAGCAAGTGGGCCTGGCACACATGCTGACAGGCAGGCAACTGCAATTAGATTACACTAGCAGACTGATGTTTCACAGTCAAAAAAGTTTTTTTTTTTAAATTTACACTACTGTTACACCAGATATGTGTCAGGTTTTCCTTTGCCCTTCCCCCAATGCCTATAAAGCTTCCTTCTCAGCTGCAGACAAGTGCTTAGTAATTTGTTTGTAGTGAGCACTGTTTCTGAGCCACATCAGGATTTCTACTCCTGTGATCTTTATTCACACTCTAAGAGATAATATCTTCAAAGTTAAATCAGATTCTCTGAACTGTTATTTTGCTAAAGTTACTTATCTGCACGACTGAGATATTAAACTTCAGTGTGGGAGCCTTATATGAAAACATCGTGGCAGTACACACCTCCTTCTGATTTATCTCCTGTCCTGTGTATATATTTCAACTTGTCTCGCTCTGCCTCACAGCCCACAGAGGAATCCTCTCTCTCTACTGCTGCTGCTAACGGAGCAATTTCCCTGTTACATCTAAGCAGCCAGCTGGATCCTAAACTGAAACTACTCACCGGAACAACAGCTGATCCTGTCTGTATCAACGCTGCAGAGAAAAACATCAGCGTCTGGGATCTTCACACACTGAAACCACGGACAAGGCACTGCCTGCAGTAAATCAGCTTGTGTGAATACTTAACACAACTTGTCCTGCATCCTCCTCTTCATTTAGGAGTCTCTAGGTAAATAATCATTACCCTGAATAAGGGATTTGCATACTCATATCTGTATATAAATTGAAGTTACTTACCTTGAACCTGCAACCCTTAAAGGGACACACATGTTAAGAAGCTATTGCTTAAAGGGATATACTATACTTTACAGCATACCTAAGTTGGGACATTACCTAAAGTCTTACTAATCTTACCGCTGCTCATCTGCCTACTACCTAGGTGGTAACTAAAGTACTGCTACATAACCTGTGTTATAATTATCAGAGGAACTTTATCAGTACATTATAAAAAACTTCACTTCTGTCTAATTCTGTAACCCATTCTATTACCGGGATTGCAGCAGACAAAGTGATACAAAACCTTATTTAGGTCTACAGTTGAGTTCCATAGACTGAATTCTTCAATTAAACTGACATATTACTAAGCCACTCATCACCTTTTCGAATCCTGACGAGATTATAAGCCCCACGAAGATCCAGTTTTGTGAAAATTTTTGCGTTTCCTAATCTTTCAATGAGTTCTGGTATGAGGGGGAGAGGGTATCGGTTTTTTATAGTTCTTCTGTTTAGTTCTCTGTAATCTATGATTGGTCTAAGTGAGGAGTCTTTGTTTCTGACGAAGAACATTCCTGCCCCTGCTGGGGAAGTAGAAGGTCTTATGAAGCCCTTTCGGAGGTTCTCATCAAGGTAATTTTTTAGATGTTCTAACTCTGGCTGGCTGAGAGGATATAGATGTCCATGGGGAACAACAGCACCCGGTTGAAGTTCTATAGGGCAGTCGTATTTACGATGTGGTGGTAAAGTTTCTGCCTCTCTTTTGCTGAAAACATCAGCAAAATCCTTGTAGACTTCAGGTAGGTTGACTTCGGAATGTGATAGCTGTAAGACGTGTACCTGTGGATAACAAGTGGTTTTGCAATAGTCAGAAGTTAGCCCTAATGTTAAATTCTTCCAATCGATAAAAGGATTATGTTCTTGTTGCCAACTAAGACCCAAAACGACAGGAAACAATGGTGAAGGAAGTATGTCAAATACTAAGTATTCAGTATGTCCTGTGGACGTTTGTACCTGCAAAGGTACTGTTTCATGTGTAATAGGACCTGTGTGGATGTTTGAACCATCAATTACACGAACAACAACAGGTTGCTGCTTGCACACAAACTTAATTTTATTTCTTTTAACAACATCTAAATCCAAATAATTTCCATAAGCCCCTGAATCCACGATGGCCTCAGTCTTCAGTCTGCTTTGGTCCCACTGCAAAGTTAATGGGAGACGACAGTAAGTGGAGTTCATATGTGAAACACAAGATGTATGAATAGTAATGCACTTACTTCTCTTATTCTTTATCAGTGTTGGACAGTCCTTCACCGTGTGGTTCGGATTAGCACAGTACATGCAGAGCATTTGAGTCCTTCTGTGGTTGCGTTCTTCGGAAGTGAGTGGTCCACGGATTATACCTATGTCCATAGGTTCTGGGGTTGTTTTGTGTATGGGAGGCAAACGGTGTGAGGAGGTTGCTCTGTGTGTGTTCTCCTGATAACCCCGTTCGCTTCTCCTCTCGCGGAGACGTCTATCAATTTGGGTAGTAAGTCTCATAAGTTGTTCTAGGGAATCAGGTAAGTCGATTCGGGCCAGTTCATCTTTAATTGCGTCTGATAACCCTATCCTAAACTGGTTCTTAAGCGCTACTGTATTCCATAAGGAGTCCGTGGAGTATTGTTTAAACTCCGTTATATATTCCTCCACTTGCCGTTTTCCTTGTTTGAGACTTCTCATGTTTGTCTCGGCGGTCTGTTGGAGGTTGGAATCCAAGTACAGTTCATCCATAGCATGTATGAACCGGTCTAGAGATGAAAGAATAGGGTCATCTGTCTCGTATAGTGTGTCTGCCCATGCCCGTGGTTCCCCTCTCAAGAAGGAAATGCTAGCTAAAACTTTAATCTTGTCAGTCTTGTATGTCTTGGCTTTTAGTTGAAATAACAAACTGCAAGAGTTTTTGAACTGTCTATAAAGTCTACGATTGCCAGAGAATGGATCTGGTAGGGACACCTGAGGGTCAGGTTCAGAGGTCTTAGAGGTCAGGGTTTCCTTTAAAAGTTCATGTAAAGTTTGGTTTTCAAATTGTAGCTGTTTAAGGCCTTGTGCCAATTGGTCGACTCTTTGTGAGAGAGTATAAACTACTTGCGGTAGGTCTACTGGCTCCATTGCATTTTTTGGCTTAGTAATATGTCAGTAGTGAGCACTGTTTCTGAGCCACATCAGGATTTCTACTCCTGTGATCTTTATTCACACTCTAAGAGATAATATCTTCAAAGTTAAATCAGATTCTCTGAACTGTTATTTTGCTAAAGTTACTTATCTGCACGACTGAGATATTAAACTTCAGTGTGGGAGCCTTATATGAAAACATCGTGGCAGTACACACCTCCTTCTGATTTATCTCCTGTCCTGTGTATATATTTCAACTTGTCTCGCTCTGCCTCACAGCCCACAGAGGAATCCTCTCTCTCTACTGCTGCTGCTAACGGAGCAATTTCCCTGTTACATCTAAGCAGCCAGCTGGATCCTAAACTGAAACTACTCACCGGAACAACAGCTGATCCTGTCTGTATCAACGCTGCAGAGAAAAACATCAGCGTCTGGGATCTTCACACACTGAAACCACGGACAAGGCACTGCCTGCAGTAAATCAGCTTGTGTGAATACTTAACACAACTTGTCCTGCATCCTCCTCTTCATTTAGGAGTCTCTAGGTAAATAATCATTACCCTGAATAAGGGATTTGCATACTCATATCTGTATATAAATTGGAGTTACTTACCTTGAACCTGCAACCCTTAAAGGGACACACATGTTAAGAAGCTATTGCTTAAAGGGATATACTATACTTTACAGCATACCTAAGTTGGGACATTACCTAAAGTCTTACTAATCTTACCGCTGCTCATCTGCCTACTACCTAGGTGGTAACTAAAGTACTGCTACATAACCTGTGTTATAATTATCAGAGGAACTTTATCAGTACATTATAAAAAACTTCACTTCTGTCTAATTCTGTAACCCATTCTATTACCGGGATTGCAGCAGACAAAGTGATACAAAACCTTATTTAGGTCTACAGTTGAGTTCCATAGACTGAATTCTTCAATTAAACTGACAATATGAGTGGTGGCACTGGGCAAGTGGGCCTGGCACACAAGCTGGCAGGCAGGCAACTGCAATTAGATTACACTAGCAGACTGATGTTTCACAGTCAAAAAAGTTTTCTTTTTTTTTTAATTTACACTACTGTTACACCAGATATGAGTGGTGGCACTGAGCAAGTGGGCCTGGCACACACGCTGACAGGCAGGCAACTGCGATTAGATTACACTAGCAGACTGATGTTTCACAGTCAAAAAAGGTTTTTTTTTTAAATTTACACTACTGTTACACCAGATATGAGTGGTGGCACTGGGCAAGTGGGTCTGGCACACATGCTGGCAGGCAGGCAGGCAGGCAACTGCAATTAGATTACACAAGCAGACTGATGTTTCACAGTCAAAAAAGTTTTTTTTTTTAAATTTACACTACTGTTACACCATATATGAGTGTTGGCACTGGGCAAGTGGGCACAGTATACACTGTGAGCTTGGCACACACTCTGGCAGGCAGGCAACTGCAATTAGATTACACTAGCAGACTGATGTTTCACAGTCAAAAAAGTTTTTTGTTTTTTAAATTTACACTACTGTTACACCAGATATAAGTGGTGGCACTGGGCAAGTGGGCCTGGCACACACGCTGGCAGGCAGGCAAATGCAATTAGATTACACAAGCAGACTGATGTTTCACAGTCAAAAAAGTTTTTTTTTTAAATTTACACTACTGTTACACCAGATATGAGTGGTGGCACTGGGCAAGTGGGCCTGGCACACACGCTGGCAGGCAGGCAACTGCAATTAGATTACACAAGCATACTGATGTTTCACAGTCAAAAAAGTTTTTTTTTTTAAATTTACACTACTGTTACACCAGATATGAGTGGTGGCACTGGGCAAGTGGGCCTGGCACACAAGCTGGCAGGCAGGCAGGCAACTGCAATTAGATTACACTAGCAGACTTTAGTTTCACAGTCAAAAAAGTTTTCTTTTTTTTAATTTATACTACTCTTACACCAGATATGAGTGGTGGCACTGAGCAAGTGGGCCTGGCACACACGCTGACAGGCAGGCAACTGCGATTAGATTACACTAGCAGACTGATGTTTCACAGTCAAAAAAGTTTTTTTTTTAAATTTACACTACTGTTACACCAGATATGAGTGGTGGCACTGGGCAAGTGGGCCTGGCACACAAGCTGGCAGGCAGGCAACTGCAATTAGATTACACTAGCAGACTGATGTTTCACAGTCAAAAAAGTTTTCTTTTTTTTTTAATTTACACTACTGTTACACCAGATATGAGTGGTGGCACTGAGCAAGTGGGCCTGGCACACACGCTGACAGGCAGGCAACTGCGATTAGATTACACTAGCAGACTGATGTTTCACAGTCAAAAAAGTTTTTTTTTTTAAATTTACACTACTGTTACACCAGATATGAGTGGTGGCACTGGGCAAGTGGGTCTGGCACACATGCTGGCAGGCAGGCAGGCAACTGCAATTAGATTACACAAGCAGACTGATGTTTCACAGTCAAAAAAGTTTTTTTTTTTAAATTTACACTACTGTTACACCATATATGAGTGTTGGCACTGGGCAAGTGGGCACAGTATACACTGTGAGCTTGGCACACACTCTGGCAGGCAGGCAACTGCAATTAGATTACACTAGCAGACTGATGTTTCACAGTCAAAAAAGTTTTTTGTTTTTTAAATTTACACTACTTTTACACCAGATATAAGTGGTGGCACTGGGCAAGTGGGCCTGGCACACACGCTGGCAGGCAGGCAACTGCAATTAGATTACACAAGCATACTGATGTTTCACAGTCAAAAAAGTTTTTTTTTTAAATTTACACTACTGTTACACCATATATGAGTGGTGGCACTGGGCAAGTGGGCCTGGCACACAAGCTGGCAGGCAGGCAACTACAATTAGATTACACTAGCAGACTGATGTTTCACAGTCAAAAAAGTTTTTTTTTTTAAATTTACACTACTGTTACACTAGATATGAGTGGTGGCACTCGGCAAGTGGCTTGGCAGGCACGCAACTGCAATTAGATTACACAGGAAAAAAAAAACAGACTAATGTTCTAGCCCTAAAAAGTGCTTTTTGGGCTGCTGTCCTTACAGCAGAGATCAGATGAGTCCTTCAGGACTGTAGCGGACACTGAATACACTAGCCTAGCTATCAATTTCCCTATGAAATCAGCAGCAGCTACACTGTTCCTCCTCTCTCTAAGAATGCAGCTTCCGAATGACTCTAAAATGGCTGCTGTCCAGGAGCTGGGAGGTTCTGGGAGGGAGGTTCTGCTGCTGATTGGCTGGAAAGTGTCTGCAGACTGTGCGGTACAGGGTCAAAATTTACTCAATGATGACGAATAGGGGGCGGATCGAACATCGCATACGTTCCCCCGCCGCGGCGAACCCGAACAAGCTATGTTCGCCGGCGAACTATTCGCGACATCACTATTAGTCAGATCTTAGACCTGGAAAATACCCTATATTGGCTTCTACCCATACTTTGAGCTCCCCATAGGTTCTATTTCTACTTTATCTTATTTATTACCTAACTAAGTAGCTTGCTACAATACCATTCTTTAAATATAATCCCTTGATGTTATTTAATAGATTATCCACATATGGTCATTATTATTCCTTTTGAATTACCGTATTATTTAAATTATAATCCATACGAGTTAATAAGAGTTTAATTAAAAACTATAAAAATGAGGTTTGCACTGTGAGATCCAAGAGCGGTCTCTTCAGACTTAGTCACCTTCTATAATCTTTAATATATTACACATTAACAGTTAATACTGTATTGAAAATAAGTGTAGAGTGATTCAGAAGTACACCCTCTGAAAACCCTTTTGAGTATGTCTACCTGGTCTCTTTTGCTGTGGTCAATCAGAGGTCTGATGTAAATGAGCTTACTCCTGCATTGGTTTAACCCCCTCTTAGACCACGCTATTTTAGGAATCAAGCAGGAGGGAGGGAGTGTCTTGCTTGCAGGAAAACACAAGCTATGATAATCAGACAATACCTTAATGACCAGTGACGTACAAAGTATGTTGTGTTAGTAAAGGGGTTAAAGGGACATTAAACACAAATTGTTTTCCCCTAGCTCAGGACTCGTTCATATATTTACTCATATTTAACCCTACCACAGAAACTATTGTGTATTTCTTGCTGTGAAATTGCCCTAGATCAGATATGACTTAAACAGACCCCACCAACTTGGGGACAACTTAAAATATATCAAGCCTATGGTGTCAAAAAACAAACAAAACAAAAAAAACCTACTACTAATTAAAAAAAACTAAATTACACATTAAAAAAAAACTAACACTACTAAAAAAATGTAAGTCTAAAATTACAAAAAAAAAAAATCATACTAAATTAGGAGAAATAACAAACACTAAATTACAAAAAATAACAAACAAAATTATCAAAAATAAACAATTACACCTAATCTAATAGCCCTATAAAAATAAAAAGCCCCCCCTCCAAAAAAAAAAAAAACACCCCCTAGTCTACAATAAATTACCAATAGCCCTTAAAAGGGCTTTTGGTAGGGCATTGCCCTAAAGAAATCAGCTCTTTTACTTTGAAAAAAATACAAAGACCCCCCCAACAGTAAAACCCACCACCCAACCAACCACCTCAAATTAAAAAAACTTACTCTAACAAAAACCTAAGCTACCCATTGCCATGAAATCTGCATTATTGCCCTTAAAAAGGCATTCAGCTCTTTTACATTGCCCTAAAAAGGGCATTCAGCTCTTAAAAAATCCCAAACCCTACTCTAAAAAAAAAACACACCCAAAAAAACTATAAAAAAACTGACACTAACCCCCGAAGATCCACTCACAGTTTCTGAAGTCCAGACATACATCCTCATCCAGGCGGCGAGAAGTCTTCATCCAGGCGGCAAGAAGTCTTTATCCAGACGGTGAGAAAGCTTCATCCAGGCGGCGTCTTCTATCTTCAAGCCTGGCGGCGCAGAGCAGATCCATCCTTAAAGGCATCCGGCATGGAGCATCCTCTTCATACGGTCACTGTTGTACACTGGATCTTCAATGCAAGGGAGCCTTTTCAAAATGGTGTCCCTTGCTTTCCTATTGGCTGATTTGAATCTTGAAATAGTGTTAGGTTGTTTTTTAATGTGTAATTTAGTTGTTTTGATTGGTAGTTATTTTAAGTTTAATATAATAGTTGTGTTAGGTTATTTGTTAGTTTAAACTTAGTTTCTGTTTTTATTTCCCAGGTAAGTTTTTATTTATTTTAAGATAGGGATATTGTAATTTTAATTTAAAGTTAGGGGGTGATAGGTTTAGTGGTTAATAGTTTAATTTATTAGTTGCGATGTGGGAGGCTGGTGGTTTAGAGGTTAATAGCTTTAGTTAGTGGCTGGGGAGTCGGGGAGAGGCGGAATAAGGGTTAATATCTTTATTATAGTGGTGGGGATGTGGGCGGGTGGCAGATTAGAGGGTAATAAATTTCAAATTGTGTTTGTGTTGCGTGAGGGCCTTTAAGGGTTAATAGGTAGTTTATGAGTGTTAGTGTACTTTGTAACTCTTTAGTTATGAGTTTTTTCAAACATTTTTGTTCCACAAAATCCATAAATACTGGTCTCAGTTGGCGGTATGGATCGTGTCGGTATAGGCTGTAATGCAAGCATTTTAGCCTCACCGCACAACCTGTAATACCGGCTCTATGGAAATCCCACACAAAAACATCATTTGTTTGAGTGCGGGATTGAAGTTGCGTTACAGGCTAAAATTGTAATTTTTTGAGCGTTAAAACTGTAACGCAAAACTCGTAATCTCGGTGATCTTGAATAAACAAGAGAAGAGCAATCATACTAAAAAAAAGGTAAAAGAAAGTTCAGGTCTGTTCCCACTCTGAACAAAGGATGAAAGACAAGATTAAAAACATAAAAAACAAAACAACAACCAACCAAAGCATCATAATTAAGGTCAGTGAAATAGATTTAAAGGAATAATTTGAACGCTCACAAAGAACCTATGCTGACTAAGCTACATCAGTGTAAACATTAATGTTACATAAAGCACAACCACTGACCATAAACCAGGGAACAAAATGTCTATTATTAATGGAAGAACATAAACTTTAAGAACAGTAGTTATAGTGTGTAGAATTGTCTTTCTGGCAAATGCTATAAAATTAATAAGGCTATTGTATCTATTGAGTAAAGCACCTTGTAATTGATCTTGAATAGGTTGTTCCAATAATTAGTCAATATTTTGTTATATTTGTTCAGGTTACATACAATCTGTGCCTTTTTTCCCCCATTTTATACACAGTGACAATTTTTTCTTTGGCCACTTAGTTATCTACACCAGTCAAGCTTTGATAAAATACTCCAAGAAATTCAGTAAGCATTCAATGGGACATTGTAACATTACTATGCACACAATTTAGCGTTTAGGAAATAAGGGACCATTAGGATAACATACAGACAGCTACATTACGAGTTTTGAGCGCTATAGGGAAATTAACGAGAGCCACAAAAGTGGTGTTAATTCACCTCCCTATAGCGCTGCTATTACAGGTTTTTAAAAAGCAGACTTGTGCAGGCGATATGGTGGCGTTGAGCTCCATACCGCACCGAAATACAAGCGCTGCTTTGATGTGCTCGTGCACGATTTCCACATAGATATCAATGGGGAGAGTAGGGTTAAAAAAAAGCCTAACACCTGCAATCATGGAAACAAAAGCTCTGTAACGCAGCCCCATTGATGTCTATGGGGAAAGAAAAAGTTATGTTTAAAACTAACACCCTAACATAAAAACCACGTCTAAACACCCGTAATCTGCTGCCCCTAACATCATCGCCACCTACAAGCATAAGCACAGCGGTTCTCCTACCCGCATCCTAATCAGCCTTCCGGATCGCCTCCCTGCTAGTCCGCACACAGGACCGAATCGCGGCTGCAACTTTAGGCCGGGGATTGGGCCTACTACAGCGGCACTCAACACGGAACCGGGTAAGCCAGTATCTACACAATCTCTGCTTACCACACAGTAGCATCGCTGAGCTAAACCCTACATCCCTACAACCAGCCCCCAGCGATTCTCATATCTAACAGCTGCCTAATCTGGGGCCAGGGCCTACCATTAAAAAACAAAGCAGAAGCCTGCAAACCTCATTGCCCACCCTCAGCTCCTAGCCTTCCGGAGGCTAAACCTTATCAAGTTTTAAGCTACTCTTATAGAAGATCCCCCATATAGACTGCTCACACCAAGCACGGGACAAAAAGGGGAATAATAAACCAGAGCAGATTGCAGTGAAAAGAGAAAGAAGAGAGCACAACACAATAAAAACACAGATACGCTCTGCTTCTCTCCGTTTGCAGACTTAACCAACTATCCTCTAGACACCCTTTATTAGACGACGCTGTACAACACAGGGATACCCCGCTTTGTCTTTTTTCCTTTTTTATTCACCACCTCACAACCCATGCGCTAACTAAAATGGCATCAAAGCGTGGTGCAAAACAAGACAAATTGATCAAGCCTGCAACAGGTAAACCCCTCACTATGTCTTCTTTCCTACAGTGCCCTGACCCTACTTCTCCTACCAACCGTAGGCCAAGAGAAAAATCCCCCCCTGCCCGCTCACAAGAATTACAAACAAGCAACACCCTGCTAGAAAACTGCCAACTCTCACCCACATTCCTGAGAAACTTACCATCTAAGCAAGATATTGTGGACATCGTCCGATCCTGCATAAGAGAAGAATTGGCAGAAATGAAACAAGACATTCACACATTAAATTTTCAGGTTGAAACCCTGGAAAGCAACCAGGATACCATCAAAGAGGATGTGCAACATCTGAACGAACAACTTGCCTCCTAGCAAGAAACTATTCTTTCACTCCAAGAAAAACTTGAAGATTTAGAGAACCGTAGCAGGCGAAAAAATATACGTATAAGGGCGGTGCCTGAATCAATTCTACCCAAGGACTTCCCGGTCTATCTACAAGATTTATTCCACCATTTGAAAGACTCATCCTTCCAGGATGACATCCAATGGGTCAGGGCACACAGGACATTGCGACCAAATCCACCCGATACAGCCCCACCAAGAGACATTGTGATACGTTTCAAGGTATTCCAAGAAAAAGAAATGCTCCTAAATCAATCTCGTAAAAACCAACCCATACGTTTCAGAGGCAACCTATTGCAATTTTTTCAAGATCTGTCAACCCGGACCCTGCAGCGCAGGAAAGAATTTTCACCCCTCACTACCCTACTCAGAAACAAAAGGATCCCGTACAGATGGGGTTTTCCAACAAACATCTGGACTATCAGTAACAACACACGCATAGTCTGCAAATCTCCAGAGGACATTAAAGAATTCTGCTCATCGCTTGGTCTTGAACCCTCAACAGAAGAGCCCCTTCAGGGCCAGAAGATACTCCAAAACCCCAAGAGACTGAGCAACCCTGCAGAATCATGGCATACTGCCCTCCACAAAAAACCCAAACCAACGACCACGGTAACTAGAAGCAAAACCCCCTCTAGTCCTACTTCTTCCTGCAGCAAGTCACCTTGAAGGACTATCTACTTTCCAGCCCTTAGAGACGATGCCCTCCATACTGGACTTTGGGTAATTTTCTTCTTGTCATAAAAAGGATAAACAGAATTTAATGTTATACTTATACCCCCACCTCCCTCCTCACCCCTCTCCAATACCTCCCTGTCAATATATCACCCACCTCCCCTCTCCCTTCCTTCCTACCATCCCCTCTTGACCAGGATCTTTGTTCAACTAACACCAAACAAATAACAAGATATTAGGGCTCTTTGTGGTATTACCCCCACACCGCTCTCAGTTATGCCCTATAATAGGATGAGAGACTTGTTTATCTTTTTTTTGTTGTTTTTCAAAGTTCAACTTAAGTTTGTTAGATTTGTCATTAATATGATGTTAATTCTGCTCTATTGTTCATATTGTCGTACACTCCATTCACACTTTTTGTCTCCTGCAGGTATGCTATTTTCACAACACACTCCTTCCTATCACCATAGGCCCACATTTACTCTACGGTCTCATCTTGTCAGAACACCAACAATCATTCCACCATGACGTCCAAAAATAACACTGATCAGACAAGAACACTGACTCTCCTTACACAAAATGCGAAGGGACTGAATTCACCACACAAAAGGTTGAAAGCCTTGCTCGATCTCTCCAAAAGACAGGCCAACATCTTGTTTCTACAAGAGACCCACTTCAGACGCAATATGGAACCCAAATACTTTGGTAAGACCTACACCACTCACTACCACAGCTCTGACACATCTAAGAGAAGCGGGGTTAGCATTTTACTTCACAAAGCACTCCCCTTTACTCTGCTACACACAGCAAAAGACTCAGACGGCAGATTTTTTGCCCTGGTAGGGTTGCTTTTTGGCAGACCAGCCACCTTTATAAATATTTATGCCCCAAACACCAATCAAACCCCCTTTTTCGAATATATACTTAATAAAATAGTTGATATAGCAAAAGGTCCCATCTTCTTAGCTGGTGACTTCAATGTAGCATTACAACCCATAAAGGATAGCTCCAACCCCAACGTGACAATCTCCAAAAAGACCACTAACATACTCTGGACAGGACTATGAAACCTTAATCTTCATGATACCTGGCGCTTTATCCACCCAGACACCAGAGACTATACCTTCTTCTCATATCCTAATAAGACATATAGTCACCTAGATTACATCTTCTGTAACCAAGCGTCCCTATCCTTAGTCAAAAGATGTCATATCTCCCCTACGTCATGGTCTGACCACTCTGCAGTAAAACTCAAATTCTATTGGCCAGATACACCTATGACACCATACATATGGAAATTAGACAATAACCTACTGAACGACCCAAACACAATAACAAGGATTAGCTCCGCCATACAAGACTACTTCCGCTTAAATACACACTCGGTACCTAGCAAATACATGATCTGGGAAGCGCATAAATGCGTTGTCAGAGGAGAACTAATTAAACTGAAAGCCCATTACCAAAGAACTCAGAGACAATTATATAAGGACCTCTCAGACACCTTTGCCCGTGTAGATCTAGCCCATAAATGGTCCCCATCTGATCCATTAATATTAGCTAGTCTACGCGAAGCCAGACAAGCACTAGATAGCTTTCTTCAAATTGAGTACCAGACACTCAGGACAAAAACGAACAGTATGTTTTTATACGAAAGCAACAGATCAGGCAAACTCTTAGCCAGAGCCCTAAAAAAAAAGAGATTAAAGGCCTACATAAACGAAATCAAACACCCCCATCCCCCCGCTACCCTAATCTCCACTGCGGATATCCTACAATCTTTCCATGATTATTATTCGGCACTCTACAACATCAATAAAAACCCCTCATAAGACGGGCCCCCTCCGATACTACTCTCCTACCTTGCACAAGCAAAGATACCCAAAATAACACCTGAGCAGACTAGTCATCTAAATAATCCCATCTCTCAGTCAGAAATACTTGTAGCCATTAAAGCGCTCGACAACGGGAAGAGCCCCGGCCCAGACGGCTTTACAGGGAAATATTACCACACCTTCTCCTCTCTACTCCTACCTCATATCACCCAGCTATTCAATGAAGTATCAGACACAAACCCTTTCCCTCAGTCAATGCTTGAAGCGCAAATCGCAGTACTCCCTAAACCAGGCAAGCCTCCCACCACACCTGCTAATTTTCGCCCAATATCCCTATTAAACACAGATATCAAGTTATACGCCAAGATACTCGCCGCCCGTATTAACAATATCCTGCCATCAATAGTACATATTAACCAAGCTGGGTTCACACCCATTAGGGAAATCAAAGACAACACCACCAAAATTCTCCTTCTAATGGAACACACTACCATCAATAACATACCCTCCGCATTCATTTCTATGGATGCTGAGAAAGCCTTTGATAGGCTTGATTGGGCTTTCTTGCAGGCGACACTACAACAATTTGGCTTTGACCAATCATTTATAGGAAAAATATTCTCTCTCTACAACCACCCCAAGCAAAAATTAAAATAAATGACACACTATCCCAACCCTTTGACATAACAAACGGCACACGGCAAGGATGCCCCCTCTCCCCCATCCTGTTCGTCCTTGCTATGGAAATTCTCGCCTCTCATATCAGACACAATGAGGCCATACACAGATTCAAAATAGCCCAACAAGAATACAAAGCCACTCTGTATGCAGATGATCTATTTCTCACCATCACACAGCCCAACCTGTCACTCCCATCTCTTATGCAAACCCTCTATACTTACGGCACCTTCTATAACTTCAAGATCAATATCACCAAATCAGAACTATTGCCTGTTGGGCTGCACACGGCCAACCTCAAAGTAATTCAATCACTAGCCCACTTCCGTCTCCAGCATCAATCTATCAAATATCTAGGAGTCCACATATCCCCATATATACAGGTCATACTTGACCTAAACTTCACAGCTATTTTCAACACAACAAATGCTCTGCTACGATCCTGGAGCAACAAGCCAATCTCTTGGCTGGGCAGGATTAATTCAGTGAAAATGACCCTCCTCCCCAAACTCCTATATCTCTTTCAAACCTTACCAATACCTACCCCTAATTCCCTGATCAACAAACTCCAAAAATCCATCATCTCCTATATCTGGCAACATAAGAGACCCCGGATAGCCACCGCCACACTATACCGCCCTAAGGAACTTGGAGGCCTGGGGATCCCGAATTTAACGCAGTACAGGCTAGCCTCCTTTTATTCCCACATTATCCATTGGAACAGACATGCAACTCACAAAGAATGGGTACTCCTCGAGCAGTCACTTTCCACCACTTCATATCTGGGTAGCAAATGCTGGCTATCACCCAATAAGAGGAATCTACCAATGCACCTTCCAACTATAACCAAAGAGACTTTTAAGATGGGACTTGCATATCAAACGCTACAACCACATATCAACCATACCATCCCCGCTAACTCCCCTAGGCGATAACCCTGACCTCCCAGTTAAGCCTCTCCCACACACGATTCAAATGCCACATATACCCAGGAACCTCCCCTGCCACACACTACTTACAAATGGGAAACCCAAGTCCCTATCTGAAATCACGTCAACCCTAGGGACTTCACAGTTAACTTGGTTCCAACATCGGCAACTCTCAGACTTCATCGCCAAACATTCCAAGAGAGCTCAACTCACACGCCCTTTAACCAGCTTCGAAAGCAGCTGCATTAATGAAACACTGAACAGAGGCTTCCTCTCATTCACACATCAATTACTCATGCAAACATACCGCCCCTCCCTCCCTCCCCTCCTATATACAAAAATTGGAAAAAGAGATAGGCGCTACCCAAACCCACAAAGACTGGCTGAAGATTATCTCCAATATGACGAAATCTTCATCCTCCATCTACACAATGGAGATGAATGTCAAACTTTTGTACAGATGGTATTATACCCCATACCGCCTACACGTCATTCTCCCCGAGCTATCTCCAAACTGTTGGAGAGGCTGCAACGACACAGGTACACCAACACATATTTGGTGGACATGCCCTACCGCCCACACATACTGGAAAACGATCAAAACAGAATTTGAAATTTGTCTGTCAACCAAGCTTGAACTCAACATTTGGTTTTTCCTCTTCAATAAGTTCACCAAAATAAAATGCAAACTAAGACTGGCACTACTAACCATAATGACAAATTTGTCAAAGCGACTGATACCAAAAAATTGAAAAAACCAAAGCCTCCCATCAACCTCAGCTAGGAAAGAAGTGACCTCTCAGTCACTCGAACTAGAGAAACACCACTATAACCATATCAAACAGACAGATGACTACCATTCCATTTGCTTTCTATGGGAGGAGTACCTCAACCAAACACAATCCCAGCACACAACATAGGGAACCCAACAACTCCTCATCTCCACATTCAATTACCTACTACTACATTCCACTACCTGCATGCGACATCAACTCCTCTGCTTCTAAACGACCCAACACCTACCTTCATGGCCCAGAAAGCCCTCCCTTCTTTACCTGCAGGAGCCACGCAAACAGACCATATCTCATACAGCTATACAGTTATGTGAACACTTTTTCTTTTGTACCAAATTAGAATCAACCAACAGTAGCGCACAATAGCTGTTGACCCATAAAGGGTATCCTATTAATGGAGAAGTTTTGTTCTTTTTGTTTTTTCACTTACTCTCCTCTCATCAGTTATACTCCATCTGTTGTTTCTTTTCATACATGGAATCCTGAAAGACTGACGTATGTATATCCAACTTGCATATCTTCATGTTTGTACCGATTATTTATTTTTCAATAAAGCATTTGGAAAAAAATAAATAAAAAAAAATTAAATAAAATAAAAAATTATCATAAATAAAAATGAATTACACCTAATCTAATAGCCCTATCAAAATAAAAAAGCCCACCTAGAATAAAAAAAAAACCTAGCCTACACTAAACTGCTAATGGCCCTTTAATCAATCAGCCAATAGGATTGAACTCACATTCTACTGGCTGATTGGATTGGAGCCAAAAGGATTTTTTCCTCCTTTAAATCCTATTGGCTGATGGAATTCTATCAGCCAATCAGAATGTAAGGGACACCATCTTGGATGATGTCACTTAAAGGGAAACTTCATTTTCCAGCAGATTTCGTAAGAAGAGGATGTCTTGAAGATGGACCCGCTTCACGCCGGATGGATAAAGATAGAAGGTGCCGTCTGGATGAAGACTTCTGCCCGCTTGGATGAAGACTTCTGCCGGCTTCGAGGAGGACTTCTGCCCGCTTGGATGAAGACTTCTGCCTCCTGGATGAGGATGGATGTCCGGTCTTCGAAAACTGTAAGTGGATCGTCGGGGGTTAGTGTTAGTTTTTTTTAAGGGTTTATTGGGTGGATTTTAATTTTAGATTAGGGTTTTTGGCCAGTAAGAGAGCTAAATGCCCTTTAAAGGGCAAAGCCCATCCAAATGCCCTTTTCAGGGCAATGTTTAACTTAGGTTTATTTAGAGTTTTTATTTGGGGGGTTTGGTTGTGTGGGTGGTGGGTTTTACTGTTGGGGGGTTGTTTGTAATTTTTTTTACAGGTAAAAGAACTGATTTCTTTGGGGCAATGCCCCGCAAAAGGCCTTTTTAAGGGCCATTGGTAGTTTAGTGAAGGCTAGGTTTTTTTTTTTTTTTGGGGTGGGATTTTTTATTTTGATAGGGCTATTAGATTAAGAGTAATTTGTTTTTATTTTTGATAATTTTGTTTTTTTTATTTTGTGTAATTTAGTGTTTATTTTTTTGTAATTTAGATAATTGTATTTAACTAATTTAATTTATTGTATTTTATTCTAATGTTAGGTTTTATTGTAGGGCAGGTTAGGTTTAATTTTACAGGTAACTTTGTATTTATTTTAGCTAGGTAGTTAGTAAATAGTTAATAACTATTTACTAACTAGTCTACCTAGTTAAAATAAATACAAACTTACCTGTGAAATAAAAATAAAACATAAGATAGCTACAATGTAACTAATAGATACTTTGTAGCTAGATTAGGGTTTTTTTTACAGGTAAGTATTTAGTTTTAAATAGGAATTATTTAGGTAATAATTGTAAGTTTAATTTATATTTATTTTAATTATATTTAAAATAGGGGGTGTTAGGGTTATGCTTAGGGTTAGGGTTACATTAGGGTTAGGTTTAGGGGTTAATATATTTATATAGAGTTAGTGATGTGGGAGGCCAGAGGTTTAGGGGTTAATAGTTTATTTTAGTATATTTTGTTGTGGGGGCTTGCGGTTTAGTGGTTAATAGGTTTATTAGAGCGGCGGTGTGGGCAGACGACAGATTAGGGGTTAATAATTTTATTTTAGTGTTTGTGATGTGGGACGGCCTGGTGTTAGGGGTTAATAGGTAGTTTATGGGTGTTAGTGCACTTTTTAACACTTTAGTTATGAGTTTTATGCTACAGCTTTGTAACGTAAAACTCATAACTACTGACTTTAGATGGCGGTATGGATCTTGTGCTTTTAGGCTATACCGCTCACTTTTTGGCCTCCCAGGCAAAACTCGTAATACTGGCGCTTAGGGAGTCCCATTGAAAAAGGACTTTTTTAAAATGCGGTACTGACGTTGCGTGATGGCCAAAAAGGTGTTTGGTACACCTATACCTACAAGACTTGTAATAGCAGCATTAGGAAAAAAAGCATTGTTATGAAGCATAACGATGCTTTTTCACTCATTATGCAGAACTCGTAATCTAGCTGAGAGCTATTTTTACCAGCCAGATTCTAGAATTGTAGAAAATACTTTCTGGCATGTTCAATATTATTAAAGCAATGGTAAAACTATTGTGCCAATATTAAGCTATATTTACCACTTATCAGGCTCTAATAACATTCTAAATGTTAGGGAAATCTATTTGGCCAATTATACAATTTGTACAATGACATTTCTTACAGCATATTTTTACAAAATTCTATATTTATGCACTAGCATTTCATTGTGAAGAAAATTATTTTTCTGCTTTATTGAACATCTGATTGACACACAATACTTACACTATTTTTTAAACATGTACAGCATTGTTTTTTGCACATATAAAATCTATATTATTAGGACAAATTATCCTTTCTATAGCATGAAAAAAAGTTCTCAATTCTTCCTTTTTGCCCTCTAGCTTCAGAGTCTGACCTCTTGCACTGAAACGTCTCTGAAGAATGCTTTTATCCTATACTTTGCTGAATACTGATGCATAGTATTGATGTATGATGCAAAGACAGGCTCTGAAGCTCACAAGCACACCCCTGACTATCTGTCTTCAAGGTTGTCATTTCCTTCTTATAAAGCTCCTATCACAAAACAGATACAACTCTAAAGATATATATGGCTAGATTACAAGTGGAGCGCTAATTTATCACGTGCCCGTAAACAGGCAAATTTGCTCGTTTAAGGGTGCATGATAATTAACCAGCCATTACAAGTTGCTGGTTATTGCTACTGCAATCTTGTGGTAGAGATTAGCTCTCCAAAAACTAACCAGAGATCAGTGTTAATCTCAATTTTTAAAATGTCCCCAATTGCCCCAATATAAAGTGTGTAGTGCATTTAATAAAATTAAAAATGTTAGCATCTTGTTTTATAAAAATGGCAAAAGCAGTTTTTAGGGGTTAAAGTGTGTGAGTTTAGGGTGTTAGAAAAAAAAACGGTCATTGAAAAGTGCCTCTACATAGCGGTCTATGGGGACTGTGTGTTCCCTGTAAATATATATTTATATGCTTATATACTGTACTTATGTATATATACTGTAAATATATATATATATATACATGTGGCCCTCGGTTTACAACGGTTCAATTTGCGCCATTTCAGAATAACAACTTTTGTTTTCAGTCATGTGACTGCTACTGAAAAGCATTGAGAAGAAGTGCATTGATTAAAATAGCCAGTAGGTGGAGCAAGCCGAGCAAGCTGAAATTAATCAGTTTAACCAGACCTGAGCTATCGAGCAGATTTCAAAGGAACAAGATCTTCCTGTCTATAAATCAGTCCAGATTGGAATACATAGAAATAACTGTTTGCAGAAAAATGCAAGTACAATCTGTGCTGTGTGATTATTTTTATTAGGTTTATAATGCTGTTTAGCAAATGTTTTCATTCATTTAAATTAGTTTAATTATATATTCTTTGTTGTGTGATTATTTTATCAGGTTTATAATGCTGTTTAGCATTTAAAGTCTTAATTTCAAAGCTTTAAAAATAATGTATTAGGTGTTACTTATGACAATTTTGAGAGGGGCCTGGAACCTAACTCCCTCACTTCCCATTGACTTACATTATAAACTGGGTTTCAATTTACAACGGTTTCAATTTACAACCATTCTTTCTGGAACCTAACCCAGGCATAAACTGAGTGTGTGTGTTTGTATGTGTGTTAATATGTGTATATACACATAAAAACACATAAATATGTATACAGTATATTCATATACATATATATTTAAATTTTCAGCCCATTGTTGCACAACTTACCCCCCTTGCTGCATTATGTTCTCATGCCATGTCTCACAGCATGAGAACAAGACTCCCATTGGAACCTATGGTAGCATGCTCCATCGTAAGTGTAATTTTGCGCTCCACTATTAATCTAGCTAATAAAATTTAAAAATATCAAGCCTTTCTAATTATCTTCATACAGTCCAATCAAATAAAAGATAGCAAGAGAATGAGATAGACAGACAGACCGATAAAAAGATATTTAAGAAAAGCTAGCATGAAGGGACACACACACACACACACACACACACACACATATATATATATATATATATATATATATATATATATATATATATATAAAGAAAGAGAGAGAGAGAGAGAGAGAGAGAGAGAGAGAGAGAGAATAATTCATTGTGTAGTACATTAACAAATCTAGACAAGCCAGAATATTGTATCTATATTTTGTGCTTAGTGGAGGATTTTAAACTCACTTTTTTGCCTTCCCATAATTTTAAATGTTGTTATATATATATATATATATATATATATATATATATATATATATATATATATATATATATATAGTCTTATGCAAAGGTTTAGGCACCTCTGACAATTTCCATGATTTTCATTTATAAATAATTAGGTTTTTGGATCAGCAATTTCATTTTGATCCATCAAATAACTGAAGGACACAGTAAAATTTCAGTAGTAGTGTCTGGATTCTGGATAAGGTATCTTGGACCATTCCTCCTTGCAAAACATCCCTAGTTCAATTAGGTTTGATGGTTGCTGAGCATGGACAGCCCGCTTCAAATCACCCCACAGATTTTCAATGATATTAAGATTTGGGAACTGGGATGTCCATTCCAGAACATTGTACTTGTTCCTCTGCATAAATGCCAGAGTAGATTTTGAACAGTGTTTTGGGTCGTTGTCTTGTTGAAATATCCAGCCCCGGCGTAACTTCAACTTTGTGACTGATTCCTCAACATTATTCTCAAGTATCTGCTGATATTGAGTGGAATCCATGAGACCCTCAACTTTAACAAGATTCCCAGTACCGGCACTGGCCACACAGCCTCACAGCATGATGGAGCATCCACCAAATTTTACTGTGGGTAGCAAGTGTTTGTCTTGTAACGCTGTGCTCTTTTGCCGCCATGCATAATGCCCCTTGCTATGACCAAAAAACTCAATCTTTGTTTCATCAGTCCACAGCACATTCTTCCAAAATGAAGCTGGCTTATCCAAATGTGCGTTTGCATACCTCAAGTGACTCTATTTGTGGCGTGTGTGCCGAAAAGGCTTCTTCTGCATCACTCTCCCATACAGCTTCTCCTTGTGCAAAGTGCGCTGAATTGTTGAACGATGCACAGTGACACCATCTGCAGCAAGATGATGTTGTAGGTCTTTAGAGGTGATCTGTTGGCTGTTTTTGACCATTCTCACCATCCTTTGCCTCTCCGATATTTTACATGGCCTTCCACTTCTGGCCTTAACAAGAACTGTGCTTGTGGTCTTCCATTTCCTCACTATGTTACTCACAGTGGACACTGACAGCTTAAATCTCTGCCACAGCTTTTTGTAGCCTTCCCTAAACCATAATGTTGAACAATCTTTGTTTTCAGGTCATTTGAGAGTTGTTTTGAGGCACCCATATTGCCACTCTTCAGAGGAGAGTCAAAGAGAACAATTTGCAATTGGCCACCTTAAATACCTTTTCTCATGATTGGATGCACCTGTCTATGAAGTGCAAGGCTTATTGGGCTCACCAAACCAATTTTGTGTTCCAATTAATCAGTGCTAGGTAGTTACAGGTATTCAAATCAACAAAATGACAATTTTGTTTTGATGCATATTGCACATTTTCTTTTAATCTAATAAACCTAATTTCACTACTGAAATATTACTGTGTCCTTATATATATATATATATATATATATATATATATATATATATATATATATATATATACAGAGAGTGCAGAAATATTAGGCAAGTTGTATTTTTGAGGATTAATTTTATTATTGAATAACAACCATGTTCTCAATGAACCCAAAAAACTCATTAATATCAAAGCTGAATAGTTTTGGAAGTAGTTTTTAGTTTGTTTTTAGTTATAGCTATTTTAGGGGGATATCTGTGTGTGCAGGTGGCTATTACTGAGCATAATTATTAGGCAACTTAACAAAAAACAAATATATACCCATTTCAATTATTTATTTTTACCAGTGAAACCAATATAACATCTCAACATTCACAAATATACATTTCTGACATTCAAAAACAAAACAAAAACAAATCAGTGACCAATATAGCCACCTTTCTTTGCAAGGACACTCAAAAGCCTGCCATCCATGGATTCTGTCAGTGTTTTGATCTGTTCACCATCAACATTGCGTGCAGCAGCAACCACAGCCTCGCAGACACTGTTCAGAGGGGTGTACTGTTTTCCCTCCTTGAAAATCTCACATTTGATGATGGACCACAGGTTCTCAATGGGGTTCAGATCAGGTGAACAAGGAGGCCATGTCATTAGATTTTCTTCTTTTATACCCTTTCTTGCCAGCCACGCTGTGGAGTACTTGGACGCGTGTGATGGAGCATTGTCCTGCATGAAAATCATGTTTTTCTTGAAGGATGCAGACTTCTTCCTGTACCACTGCTTGAAGAAGGTGTTTTCAAGAAACTGGCAGTAGGACTGGGAGTTGAGCTTGACTCCATCCTCAACCCGAAAAGGCCCCACAAGCTCATCTTTGATGATACCAGCCCAAACCAATACTCCACATCCACCTTGCTGGCATCTGAGTCAGACTGGAGCTCTCTGCCCTTTACCAATCCAGCCATGGGCCCATCCATCTGGCCCATCAAGACTCACTCTCATTTCATCAGTCCATAAAACCTTAGAAAAATCAGTCTTGAGATATTTCTTGGCCCAGTCTTGACGTTTCAGCTTGTGTGTCTTGTTCAGTGGTGGTCATCTTTCAGCCTTTCTTACCTTGGCCATGTCTCTGAGTATTGCACACCTTGTGCTTTTGGGCACTCCAGTGATGTTGCAGCTCTGAAATATGGCCAAACTGGTGGCAAGTGGCATCTTGGCAGCTGCACGCTTGACTTTTCTCAGTTCATGGGCAGTTATTTTGTGCCTTGGTTTTTCCACACGCTTCTTGCGACCCTGTTGACTATTTTGAATGAAACGCTTGATTGTTCGATGATCACGCTTCAGAAGCTTTGCAATTTTAAGAGTGCTGCATACCTCTGCAAGATATCTCACTATTTTTGACTTTTCTGAGCCTGTCAAGTCCTTCTTTTGACCCATTTTGCCAAAGGAAAGGAAGTTGCCTAATAATTATGCACACCTGATATAGGGTGTTGATGTCATTAGACCACACCCCTTCTCATTACAGAGATGCACATCACCTAATATGCTTAATTGGTAGTAGGCTTTCGAGCCTATACAGCTTGGAGTAAGACAACATGCATAAACAGGATGATGTGGTCAAAATACTCATTTGCCTAATAATTCTGCACTCCCTGTATATATATATATATATATATATATATATATATATATATATATATATATATATTGGCCTTTTTCCTATGTTTAATATTGAATGGGCTAGTAACTTTTCCCTCTGGCCTAGAAGCTATTTTTCCCTGCACTTTTTCCACCTCTGAGTATGTCTCTCTGTCTGCGTATATCTAAAAAAAAAGTTGCTTTTCGAATATGCGTTGCTCATGCTATTACGTATTATTTACATTTAAACTAAACAAATAATAATTATTTATGTAACATTTAAATTCATTTTCATTAAATAAATGTAAATGTTTCTTTACTACAGGTAAAAAAGTACTTACCTTTAGCGCGCGGGAAAGTCAAGCTAATCCTGATCCTTCTTTACAGAAACCCTGGCATGCTAATAGGAGGCATAGTGCGGCGTATCCAAAAGCCTGCCCTAAAAGACCTATGACTTGGGATCCGCTGCGCTAAGCTTTCTGTTAGCATACCCTGGGGCTCTGTGAAGAAGGATTGGGATTAGCATGGCTCTCTGGCACACTATAGGTAAGTATTTTAAAGGAAACAAACTAATACTGCCAAATTGTGTCAGTATTTATTACTTTACTTTAAATTTCATTGTGCATTTGTTTAGAAATTTGTTTTGTGAAAAAGACATGAAGATCTGTGTTTTTTCATTATCAAATTTGCATTTGTAACAAAACAAATGCATTTGTCTAATATATCTATATATCATGTATCTATATATCAATCTATCTTTCTATTTATATACATATCCATTCTTGCCTACTTTTCATTAAAAAAAAAAAAAAAGATCTGTTAAATTATAGAAGAAAATTCATGTTCATTACAGTATATCATTAATCCATTATGGACAGGAAATATAGGTCTGCATAATCTATTAAAGCTGTAACAGTGAATGGATAAAAAGCCATATAAAGTATTGCTTTATGAATTAGCAATACCAACATGATGTATAACATAATTGGGTTACATTTTATTGCAATATATGACAGTAGGTGGTTTAATCTGGTTGGGTTTTTTTTCCTTTTATTATAACTGAACTACTTTTTCATCATTTTAAAAATGAGGCTACATTTGCAATTGCGGATGGCTTGAGAAGCTAAAAAGAAGAAAAAAGCACTGAATATATGTGTGAAAAAATAAGAAATACAATCTCGTAAAACATGAGCAAGGTATAAATAATGTAGATTAAATAGACTTTGCATTGTTTTATTATAGGCGCATAAAATATATTGTACTTGGGCTTGATTAAATATTAAAGAAAAGTCACTTGTCTACTTACCAAATGCATTTGGTTTTACTGTGTTGTTAGAGTTTCTGACATCTAAGCCTACTTTCTTGTCAAATTCCTTCTATTAAAGCTGAATGAAAGCTTTCAATTAAACCTCTCAGGGTATTGTAGGCCAGAAATGCCATGCTCTATTAATCTTTTTTGTAATTTAGAATCTTTGCTAAATAAACGTGCAATTTTTGAAGTACTTAATTGATAATGCAAGAAAGAAAATACATGTTCTATTTTTTTTAACTCAACAAATTAGCATGTAGCTCTTACACCTCAGCTTAATTTTTCTTAAAAAATACTTTTAATGTGTTATTGTGTTAAAGTATTAGTATACAGGGCATATATTAGATAAACTTGGTAACCTTTTAGATAATTATTATGATAGAACTGTATCTCTGTGTTTAATTATATCTCTGGCTATGCGTATTATATATATAATTTTTTTCTCTTTAATAATCTTTTATTGAGGTTTTGCACCAAAAAAGGAAACATGCAATACATGTTATGATATAAATAACATTTTCATGGGACACATTACAATGATATAAGCAAGAAACAAAATGATTACTCAAATATAACATCTGAAACCTCCATTTTGTAGTTATGTTTGCTTTTATGAGTGGCTAATGAGCTGGTCGCTTATGGACCCATTGATATTAGTAACACTGGGGAGGCATGTTAGTCCATTTGAAGACCCTATTGGGTCTAATGACACTAAGTAGGTAGAAAAGTATAATGCTAATACAAATAGTAAAATAGTATAAAAATGTATATTAGTATCCGGAATTTTTTCGCTTGAGACAAAGTAAAATAAGTGAAAACTAATGTAATATATAGGTGAATAAAATATAAGAATATAAAATAGTAATACAGTTAACTGTCAAATTTTAGGATAAATGTAGCCCACCAGGAGCACACGTTAGCATATGGGGTGGGCTTTAATATAGGGTAGCATGGAATAGTTACTGCAGCTTCTCAATAGTGATATTTGGAGCAGAAATGTTAATCATATCAGCAACCTTATTGGGTCTAATGGCCTTTAGTAGAAGTGTAAATATGGTCTTGTACAGTAACAGTGGAATATAAACTTGCATTAGGTTGTATCTAGTTTTTCAGCGGGTGAACACCATTTGAAATAATGTGATGGAAATGAGTTAGATATTAATAGTATATACAGTTACTTATGAAATAAGAACTAGTATGGAATCAATAATAATAAAATATAAGGTCCTCTCAATATGGTGAAGTAACGCCTCAATTTTTTGTTAGCAACCAAACTGGAAATATATTTATATAGAAGTTAGTGATGATATCTTCCTTTGTATCTTAACTTAATGTTGAGTGAAGATAGCATAAGATATCTACTTATCTACATTGATTAAGCATTGACTGAATACATTGTCAACATGTAACATTACTCAAAAATGATGATGAAAAAATGAACCATATAGTGTGACAGCTTGTGTTGGGATCTTAAGGCTTATTACCTTGCTACAGTATAGTATACCCATGAAGCTATAAGTAAAGTCATATGCTGTTATTAATGCTGCTTTGTATCCAATATCTGTAGTCAGTGGCTAGTAAATATTTGTGTGTGCTATCTTATTATATACTATACTGATGGTATAGGGAGGAATTTGAATTGAAACCTCTTGTAATACTTAAATTCAGAGTTATGAACAAAAATGAATGACGTCTTTTAGGCCAAAGTTAATAGGTGCACCATGCAGGGTAATAGTATGGCCCTGAAATAGTTGTAAATACTAAATACCCTACTAAACTATGTAATATATAACTTTCAATATCTAACAATTCAGTACATATAAATGAAACTAGCGTATATATGTTGATACAGACCTTGATGATGATGAGCATTATATAAAAGTTAGAGCTTAAGAGTAAATATCAGTGGCCCTTCATGTCAAGTAGAAGTCATTCATCAATTATTTCTAAATAGAAGGTGGCCTTGAAGAGGTGGGTCAGTGACTACACACTCTATTCTGTGAGACCTTGAGAGCCAATTCCAATGTATTAATAAGCTTATACTCCATTCACAAATTGAAATATAGGAAACAGGAAGGGAAAATCTGTCTGCAGAACTAAACTGTAATTAATAAGTAAACTGTAAGTAATAAGGGTACATATTAATAACGACAATATCAAGTGTGCCAACTAGCTGAGTTTTAGAATTAACTTGCGTTTCATTCTAACCCTTAAACAGAAGTAAATAAGTAAATATAGCGTATATAGATTTACATAAAAAAGCAAATATATACCAACTTATAACAATAAAGGTTGAACAATACACAGTGAACTTGTTGCAATCTGAACACAGTAAAATCAAATTTTAGTGGTTATTAATGTCAGCCGATACCGTTTTTCTGGAGAATGTACCACTTCTTAATGTGCATTAATAAGGGCTGAGGTAAAATCTGACTGCTACTGGTAAGAGTCGCTAGGTCTTCTATAACAATTTTCTGGTATGGAGGAAGAAAAGTAATACCAACTGGTTTTTGTGCAACATCCCAAGGACAGTTGTCATAGTTGGTGTTTGGTGATGTTAGCTGTAATGGGAGCATTGTCATTTTATTCAGGGTCTCCCACCTTCAGGCACCCCAAATTGACTGGCTGCATCTCTCCGGATGACATCCAGGGGCCACAGCCCCTCTACTTCCTTATGCGTAGTTTGTAATGCGCTCTTCACGCTTATCTCGCCTGTCAGTTGTGGAGCTCCAGCAACCTCATGCCGCTCATTTATGAGCAACTCTGCAGAATTCAGGCTCAGACTGCGTTGTCCTAGTGGGACTTGTACCAACTTCTTCCTCTCTGAGATTAGGTTTGTATCCGATAGTGAAGTGTAGCAGCTGAGTGATAGTTTCTCTACCATGGTGCGTAGGGCAGCATATGAGTCCTCCATGATGATGTAGAGAGAGTAGGAAAAACAGTTTCAACTGTTATGGTGCTCCTAAGAGAAGGCCTCGTCAGCAGATGTATGTGTAGGCTATCTTGAGTCTCAATCTGTTCACCCAGGATCAATGCCTTTGTTAGCTAGGCTTTATGTTACTTTTGTTCGGCTTTGAGGCAAGTGGAAGGCAGGTATAACGACTATTTAGCTTTTAAAATTAAGGAGCTTCAGGGAAAAGCCACCATCTCATCTTGGTGCTAGTCTGTTGTAATCTGAATCCATCCTTAAAACTGGTCAACAATACGAATGTCATTTCTATATTGGAATTATGGACAATGCACAATGATTATATCGCCACTTTTAAAATATTAAAAGTATTTGCTTTTTCATTATTTCAAATCATCGATTGAGAAAGCACTGTTTTCCTGTTTGGCCAGATTTCCATCAGAAATCTGATGAAAATTAGTTTTTAGTAGGAAAAAGTGGTCACACTTATCTCATCTTCTAAAATTGTATTTTAACCGTTTTCATGCTGTAAATCATGAAAACCGTTAAGTGACGAAGTTCCTCCACTTCTATGATGTAGCCACAAAAAGGTAATCAAAACTGAAAAAACTCACTGTAGAAAACTATGGGCAATATTTCAAGTTTTGCGGCATCGTGCAGTATGGCTATACCGCTGAAAAATTGGCCATTGCGCATGGAATTACAGGTCTCACATATTAAAAGTTGCGGCGGTATAGCTATAATGCAAGCGCTTTAGCCTGTAACGTAACGATCCATTCCGCACTCAAAAAATTACGCTTGAGTGCAGGATTTTCGATACTGCTGTATTATTATGCAGGTTATGCAGTCCGGCTAAAATGCTTGCATTACAGCCTATACCAGTCGTGATCCATTCCGAAATCTGAGACCAGTAGTTATGGATTTGGCAAAAGAAAAATGTTTCACAAAACTCATAACCAAAATGTTACAAAGTACACTAACACCTATAAACTACCTATTAACCCCTAAACCGTTACCCTTCAGCATTGCAAATACTTTATTAAACCTATTAACCCCTAATCTGCCACCCACCAACACAGCCAACACTAAATAAACCTATTAGCCCCTAAACCGCCAGCCCCCACATCGCTACTACTACAGGGAGTGCAGAATTATTAGGCAAGTTGTATTTTTGAGGATTCATTTTATTATTGAACAACAACCATGTTCTCAATGAACCCAAAAAACTCATTAATATCAAAGCTGAATAGTTTTGGAAGTGGTTTTTAGTTTGTTTTTAGTTATAGCTATTTTAGGGGGATATCTGTGTGTGCAGGTGACTATTACTGTGCATAATTATTAGGCAACTTAACAAAAAACAAATATATACCCATTTCAATTATTTATTTTTTTACCAGTGAAACCAATATAACATCTCAACATTCACAAATATATATTTCTGACATTCAAAAACAAAACAAAAACAAATCAGTGACCAATATAGCCACCTTTCTTTGCAAGGACACTCAAAAGCCTGCCATCCATGGATTCTGTCAGTGTTTTGATCTGTTCACCATCAACATTGCGTGCAGCAGCAACCACAGCCTCCCAGACACTGTTCAGAAAGGTGTACTGTTTTCCCTCCTTGTAAATCTCACATTTGATGATGGACCACAGGTTCTCAATGGGGTTCAGATCAGGTGAACAAGGAGGCCATGTCATTAGATTTTCTTCTTTTATACCCTTTCTTGCCAGCCACGCTGTGGAGTACTTGAACGCGTGTGATGGAGCATTGTCCTGCATGAAAATCATGTTTTTCTTGAAGGATGCAGACTTCTTCCTGTACCACTGCTTGAAGAAAGTGTCTTCCAGAAACTGGCAGTAGGACTGGGAGTTGAGCTTGACTCCATCCTCAACCCGAAAAGGCCCCACAACTCATCTTTGATGATACCAGCCCAAACCAGTACTCCACCTCCACCTTGCTGGCGTCTGAGTCGGACTGGAGCTCTCTGCCCTTTACCAATCCAGCCACGGGCCCATCCATCTGGCCCATCAAGACTCAGAAAAATCAGTCTTGAGATATTTCTTGGCCCAGTCTTGACGTTTCAGCTTGTGTGTCTTGTTCAGTGGTGGTCGTCTTTCAGCCTTTCTTACCTTGGCCATGTCTCTGAGTATTGCACACCTTGTGCTTTTGGGCACTCCAGTGATGTTGCAGCTCTGAAATATGGCCAAACTGGTGGCAAGTGGCATCTTGGCAGCTGCACGCTTGACTTTTCTCAGTTCATGGGCAGTTATTTTGCGCCTTGGTTTTTCCACACGCTTCTTGCTACCATGTTGACTATTTTGAATGAAACGCTTGATTGTTCGATGATCACGCTTCAGAATCTTTGCAATTTTAAGAGTGCTGCATCCCTCTGCAAGATATCTCACTATTTTTGACTTTTCTGAGCCTGTCAAGTCCTTCTTTTGACCCATTTTGCCAAAGGAAAGGAAGTTGCCTAATAATTATGCACACCTGATATAGGGTGTTGATGTCATTAGACCACACCCCTTCTCATTACAGAGATGCACATCACCTAATATGCTTAATTGGTAGTAGGCTTTCAGGCCTATACAGCTTGGAGTAAGACAACATGCATAAAGAGGATGATGTGGTCAAAATATTCATTTGCCTAATAATTCTGCACTCCCTGTATAATAAACCTATTAACCCCTTAACCGCCGACCCCCCACATCGTAACTTATATAATACACCTATCAACCCTTAAACCACCAAGCTCCCAAATCGCAACACACTAAATTAAAATATTAACCCCTAAACCTAACACCCCCATAATTTTAAATTAAATTTACAATATAACTATCTTTAAATAAATAAAACCTTACCTGTGAAATAAAAAAAAAACTAAGTTTAAGCTATAAAGTAACCTAACGTTACTATTTTAAAACATTAAAATTAACGAAAAATAAAAAAAATCTAAATTACAAATTAAAAAATTCTAACACTAAGAAAAAATAAAAAAAATTACAAAAAATTGAAACTCTAAAATTACGAAAAATAAAAAAAATCTAAGATTACAAAAATTAATAAACAAAATTAGCCAAAATAATAAAAATTACACCTAATCGAATACCCCTATAAAAACAAAAAAGCCCCCCCAAAATAAAAACACCCCCTAACCTAACAATAAACTACCAACAGCCCTTAAAAGGGCCTTTTGTAGGGCATTGCCCTAAGTTAAACAGCTCTTTTACCTAAAAATTACAAAGTCCTTCTAACAGTAAACCCCACCCAACCAACACCCCAAAATAAAAAAGTCTAAAAAAAACCTTAGCTACCCAGTGCCCCTAAAGGTGCATTTGTAAGGGCATTGCCCTTAAAGGGGCATGTAGCTCTTCTACTGTCCATCTCTAATCTAAAAAAAAACACACACAAAAAAACTAACACTAACCACAGAAAATCTACTCACAGTTTCTGAAGTCTGGACATGCATCTTCATCAAGGCGGCGAGAAGTTTTCATCCAGGCGGCGACATCTTCATCATTCACAGGGGTATCTCCTATCTTCATACCGGTGGCACGGAGCGTGGAGTATCATCCCCAGTGGCACGGACATCCAGCATCATGGATCCTCTTCATACGACCACCGCCATACATACATAAATGCATGCCGTTTAAAAATTGGGTACCTTGCATTCCTAATGGTTGACATTTACAAAAAATTTTTGTAAAGTTTTTTTTAGACTTAGGCCTAGATTTGGAGTTTGGCGTTAGCAGTGAAAACCAGCGTTAGAGTCCCCTAACGCTGGTTTCTTACGGACTCTGGTATTTCGAGTTCAGTTACCGACACTCAAAAATCACCTAACGCTCAAATTTCTACCGACACCTCAGACCCAGTAGTAAACATATACCGACAAAATAAACATCCACGAATCACAAAACAAATATTACACAAACTACACTTACACTCATACAAACACTACACTATATTTATTTTTCAGATTTAATAATTTTTCATCAAAATACAAAGGATTAAAGTTGCGAGATCTCGGGTGTTAGAAAAAAAACAACACAAATCCATTTTCCCATTGACTTACATTGACACACGGGAAAAGATCCTCATATACCTACATCTAACTAATAACATTATCACAAACATACACTCATCGATGCATACAAACAATATACACCACATGACATACAAAAAATATTTATTTATCACAAAAAGAACACAATTTAGTTACTTTTTCACACAAGCTCATGACGTCACTCACTTTACGAGGAAAACCAGTCTTAGAAAAAAAAATTACCAATTTTTAGAGCCTCCATTGACTTCTATTGGGAAGACGTGCTCGTGCACGCGAAACCCACATTTCCCTAACGCACGCAAATAGCGTAGACAGAAAAACTCCAAATACCAGCGCTAGAAAATACATGATTTCATGCGTTAGACCCAGCTATGATAAATAGATCAAGAAATGACTATTTCCCTATGGTGGATTTATGGATTTTACTGTTTGAATATTCACAACACCATTAAATTGTTTCAGACTTTTATATTACATCAACTACAAATCAACATCACTAGTAACAAACTTTTATTTAAAAAAATATTACATTTAAACGGACACAAAAATAATGTCAACTTTTCAGGATTCACAAACACTACACAATGGGAAACAATTCTCATTTACCTTTATTATTGCATTTCAGTTATTCAACTCATATGCTTGCAGCAACAGCATATCTACATAGGCTTAACACATGATCACTCATGGATGCACATACATTACTTTTAACATTCACTCATACATGTGCATTCAAATGATGGGGGAAAAACACATTACATTCTCTCTAGGAATCACAAAACAGAACATATGGATTTTACTGTACTTTTAACATCATGATTCCATCACCAGAAACCATTAGGAATTACGTACAACAAGAACATCATTACACAAGATTACAGATGTCACTTTATGGGAAGGAACAACAATGCCAGACCGCTATATAGAAGTCAGCATATGTGGGACACAATCACAATATATACGTATATGTACATAACACGCCTCACCCATCACGCAACCACAAAGCACACATTTAGATTTTATTCTGCACACAATAACAATGTAACACAATACAACAACACAATGAGGATTTCAGAACTACATAGGCAGGTTAATAATATCATGACGTCATTAGAAGATTCAACCATACACATCACAGATTCAGGACTGTACCGCCCCTTTCGGAACTTTAACACTCAATACTACAATACAACATATACGTAAACAACAGTTTGGAACAGCATTATTAGGGAGATTTGAATGGGACAATTAATAAATATTGTCAGATCGCAAATCAATTATATATATAATACTACAGATGACAGCCGGAAGTTATTCAGCATTAGTGCGATTTGAAAGGGACGCATACAATATTGACATCTCGGCAATCACTTATATATATAATACTACAGATGACAGCCGGAAGTTCTTCAGTATTAGTGCGATATGAAAGGGACGCATACAATATTGACATCTCGCAAATCACTTATATATACAATACTACAGATGACAGCCGGAAGTTATTCAGTATTAGTGCCATTTTAATGGGACGCATACAATATTGACAGCTCGGCAATCACTTATATATACAATACTACAGATGACAGCCGGGAAGTTATTCAGCATTAGTGCGATTTGAAAGGGACGCATACAATATTGACAGCTCGGCAATCACTTATATATACAATACTACAGATGACAGCCGGAAGTTATTCAGCATTATTACGATTTTTAAAGGGACGCATACAATATTGACAGCTCTGCAATCACTTATATATACAATACTACAGATGACAGACGGAAGTTATTCAGCATTAGTGCGATTTTAAAGGGACGCATACAATATTGACAGCTCGGCAATCACTTATATATACAATACTACAGATGGCAGACGGGAAGTTCTGAATTATTATTGCGATTTGAAAGGGACGCATACAATATTGACAGCTCGGCAATCACTTATATATACAATACTACAGATGGCAGATGTTACTTTATCGTTTACAAACAATGTTGCAGCAACATTGATCGATCACATTCGATGCACATTATACACAACTATGCACTTTCATTCATGTTAGCCTAGACGTGTGCTTTTTACTATAAGATCGCGTTTAAGAAATATTGATTACGCATATGATCAAACATTACAAACATGCACTGTATGTGTGATATTTGACACTTTCACATTGAGATTCATTGGGGGAAAACAGCATTTCAGCAAACAACAAATAAACGCCCACTGTGAAAGCATTCGCGCCGCTCACATACAAACAAGTGAATACAATTAGCAATCATTACTAACTCACTACCATTGGACTAATTGTACTATAAATCCCCCAAACAACATGGCCAAAGCATCACTTGTGATCCACATCAGATCAAGTGCATACCTTGTTACGCTGTTTTGAAAGATGGATGACGATGACATGGTAGACGCTGCTGGTGCTGCTATTGGCGAACTAGCTGTTGGTCGAATCAGGCAGCCTCGGCGGCTCAGACTGAGACGAAGGGGTCGTCTGGTTCGAGGTCCTCCTGTCTACAGGGTGAGACCCACCTTGGAAAACATGAGCGACTTTGAGGTTTATGATAAGTATCGGCTCGATCGCGAACAGCTCATTGGCCTTTACGATCTTCTTAAACCTCATTTGGAGCCACGTATAAGAATAAGGACTGCTGTTCCCGCCATGAGTAAGATGCTAAGCTGTCTATACGTCCTGGCCTCCGGGAGTTTTCAATCCAGAGAACTGTACATGCATGGCCTGGCTCAAGGTACATTCTCTGTGGTGTTTGATAACTTTCTGAACGCCATGGTACGTATCAGTAAGCAATACATAGGATTCCCACAGAATGATGGTGATTGGAGGCGCCTGAAGCGGGAATTCTTTGATATTGCTGAATTGCCCAATGTCTTGGGAGCCATAGATTTTACCCACATTGCGCTGCGTGCTCCAATTGATGACTTGCCCTTCAGAAATCGCAAACATTTTCATAGCCTCAACGTGCAGTATGTTTGTGATGCACGGATGAGGATTATGCATGTGTGTGCGAATTTTGGAGGGGCTAGTCATGATGCCCGCATCCTCTCTCTGTCGTCCCTGTGGAGACCGTTTAAGGAAAGACAAATGCCCCCTGGTTATCTCGTTGGTGAGTATTTGTGCACAATATGGTTAATTAGTTTGACAATTGCCACTGTAGTTTTAAAATGTTAGCGTAATGTTCATCTATGGGATGCAATTTAACCATATATTTTCCCCCCGCTAATGTCTACTTTTAGTTCAATGCAGATATGTAGCATGTCTTACCTTAAATGCTCAGATAGAGAATGTAATGTAACCATGTAGTTAGCATTTTACACAAGGTTTGGTTTAGGAGAAATATGCATATGTAGCATGTCTTAGCTGAACTGGCAAGATATTAGCTAATGCAATTTAACCATGTCATTGTCTGTTTCCGTTAATGTCTTTTAGTTCAATGAAGATATGTAGCATGTCTTACCTTAAATGCTCAGATAGAGAATGCAATGTAACCATGTAGTTTGCATTTTACACAAGGCTTGATTTAGGAGAAATACGCATATGTAGCATGTCTTAGCTGAAATGGGAAGATATTAGCTAATGCAATTTAACCATGTCATTGTCTCTTTCCGCTAATGTCTTTTAGTTCAATGCAGATATGTAGCATGTCTTACCTTAAATGCTCAGATAGAGAATGCAATGTAACCATGTAGTTTGCATTTTACACAAGGCTTGATTTAGGAGAAATACGCATATGTAGCATGTCTTAGCTGAAATGGGAAGATATTAGCTAATGCAATTTAACCATGTCATTGTCTCTTTCCGCTAATGTCTTTTAGTTCAATGCAGATATGTAGCATGTCTTACCTTAAATGCTCAGATAGAGAATGCAATGTAACCATGTAGTTTGCATTTTACACAAGGCTTGATTTAGGAGAAATACGCATATGTAGCATGTCTTAGCTGAAATGGGAAGATATTAGCTAATGCAATTTAACCATGTCATTGTCTCTTTCCGCTAATGTATTTTAGTTCAATGCAGATATGTAGCATGTCTTACCTTAAATGCTCAGATAGAGAATGCAATGTAACCATGTAGTTTGCATTTTACACAAGGCTTGATTTAGGAGAAATACGCATATGTAGCATGTCTTAGCTGAAATGTGAAGATATTAGCTAATGCAATTTAACCATGTCATTGTCTCTTTCCGCTAATGTCTTTTAGTTCAATGCAGATATGTAGCATGTCTTACCTTAAATGCTCAGATAGACAATGCAATGTAACCATGTAGTTTGCATTTTACACAAGGCTTGATTTAGGAGAAATATGCATATGTATCATGTCTTAGATGAAATGGGAAGATAGAGAATAATATTGAACTAGATTTTTTAATTTTAAAATAAACATTTGTTACTGGATTATCGTGTACAAAACTTTTTATTGTACTCCAAATACTATTTTGAGGATTCTGTTAGAATTATGTTCTGTTCATAATTTATAGGTGATTCTGGGTACATGAGCCGGCCTTGGCTCATTACCCCCTTGCGTAGCCCGACTGATGTGTCTGAGGAGCGCTACAATAGGGCTCATAAGAGAACCAGGGCGGTGGTTGAACGGATGTTCGGGCTCCTGAAGATGAGGTTCAGGTGCCTGGACAGGTCGGGAGGAGCCCTCCAGTACAACCCAAAGAAGGTGGCTAAGATCGTTGTAGCCTGTAGCGTCCTGCATAATATTGCACAGCGGGCTGGGATGCTGCAGGCCGTCCGGCCGGACAGAAACCTCCTCAGAGATGAGGAGGATGATCCTGTTCTAGAGGGGCCATTCCGGGACGAGGGGCTCAATGTCAGAGCAGACATCATCAACCGCAACTTTAGACGGTAAAGAATAGAAGTTAGACTGGAGTATTGTCAATAGATGTGAACTCTAGGGAAATGACAAGTAGAGAATTGTGCAAACATGTTAGGATTGTTCATCAAATGCTAAAAATGTGTTTCATTTATTAATATAGGTGATGCTCTGGGCATTGGGTCCTGTAGCGAGTCTTTGCCACCTGGTTTTTAAAGAGGACATCAGATGGTAAGTATAAATGTATGGACTGTTGCTGGCATGAATTGTACACAAATACATCATATGGCATACATTTTCTAAACTAGTATTTAGTTTACACATTACTTAAAATGTAAATACTCAGAAAGGGATCCTCTAGCATGACTATGGTTCAATGTCACACATTAGAGGTTTGTTCTGCTCAATATGACTCATCTTCACACTTGATAGAACATAACACAAGATGCTACACATGCTTAGTAAGCTAGTGACAGAAATGTATTCTGAAATGGGGGGTGGGAGAGGGGTACAGAAATGATTCACACACTTGTAGTAATTTTTATTAAACTTTTTCTGCCATTAGGGAGCTGACTTAATCTAAAGACTGAAAGGGAAGAATTAGAAGCCTGACAGTGAAGATTGCCCAGACTGACAGTGGAAAAATCCAAGATTGAAATTGAAGTATACCAATGGGATCATGTCTGGCATTATCTTTCCAATCTGCTGACCTTGAAAACTATACAAAGACATGTTCACATGGTAAGTGCCAACTATTTGATAGAATAAGGCTGTGGAGGCATCCTATTGGAGACACTTAGATGATTTTCTAATTTTTAGATGTTATTTCACAGTCCTCTATTTTTGAAATGATGAATAAGACACCTATTGAAGATCAACTGTTTAGCCCTGAATTGACTTTCAAAGACCATGCATTATCCAGGTTGGTGTACCAATGCATGCTAGTTAAGAATCACAGGAAGAATGTTGAATATTAGTAGCTTACATACATTAGTCATATTTAGTTCTTAATTAGATATTTAGGGATCACAATCAGACACTTAGATGATTTTCAAATTTTTAGATGGTATTTCACAGTCCTCTATTTTTGAAATGATGAATAAGATACCTATTGAAGATCAACTGTTTAGCCCTGAATTGACTTTCAAAGACCATGCATTATCCAGGTTGGTGTACCAATGCATGCTAGTTAAGAATCACAGGAAGAATGTTGATTATTGGTAGCTTACATACATTAGTCATACTTATTTCATCATTAGATATTTAGGGATCACAATCCGAAAAAGGAATACATATTATAGTTGATATAGAGGTATTTGAATGGACATGAAATATGACATTTATGTTCAACATATATATTATTGAAATGTGATATACATTATTATGTATAATTAGAAATTCAGATATTTTAATTTATTTTTTATTACACAATAATATATTTTTTTTTTTTTTTAATTTAATTAATAAATATCTTGAAAAAATGTTGAACAAAGTTAGAGCATAGACACAAGATGATTGTAAATGTATTTTATGAATATTTGACAACGTGTGTATTAACTTTGTTAAAAAAAAAAAAATTAATTTCAGATTGTCATCTGATGACTTCCAGGAATATTTTTTTGCTTTTGTTTCAGAAACTTTTAATTTTTTAAATGGTAATAATAAACATTTTAATATTAAATACACTCTTTTGAACAGATTATAATAAATATCCATATAATCTGTCAATAAAAAAGAATTTGACTCCCATGACTGGTAGTTGTCTATTTGACAAGCACATGCATAAGATCAAATAATGCATTAATTTTAGAAAATCCACTGATTCAGAGAATATTACATTAAATTATCTTTTTTAACATTAATTGGGGAGTGAGATCCATCGATGCTTTTCTTTGTAAATTCTTAAATGTTAAAATAATTTCGGATATGTAGTCAAAATTTGTCATAAATTATTTGTTTTCACTTTTAAGAAGGTGAAGTGGTTCAATTACATTAAAGTGACAGTGTTGTTGAATGTAAAATTAATTTTATAAGATCTTGTATCTTCCTTAGGTATCTCAAAACATTATTTGCTAAATTATTTTAATTTTTACATTTATAAATGGTAGGTCATTTAACTTGATATTTTTCACAAGCTAGTTATTGGATGCCAGGTTAATCGATTTTATTTTCTAGTGGAGTCATTTAACTATAGTTATTAATATTATGTAGTTTTTAAAATCTTACCTCTTGGGTTAGACATCACATATCTATATATAATTTTCATTCCCCTTTAGTTTATTTTGACAATGTTAAATCAACATTCCAAATGTTTTGGTCCTTAAAGGGACATTCACAAAGTATATTGTGTATTGATTTTTAAATAATTCATAAAAGAATTTAAACATATTTAGAAAGTACTATAGAATTACATTCAGTCTTTAAATATACTTTGAAAAAAATACATCAATGCACATATCTTAGTCAATAACATAAGGCATCTATGTGCAACCAACAATCAGCATCAAAATAGCCTATGTAGGTATGTATTTAATCCAAGAATATATATAATTACAATCTAATGATTGAATACCAAAACATATTAAGTTGTTCAAATATTATAATCTTATCCAAAATGCATACATAACATATAGCTTAATGTCCCTCTAAGCTGAAGACTCCAAAATACCTCCTTTACAATATATATTTCAGTCAGTGTGTAAAACAATCCAGAAGTTAATCTAAATTTGCTTTACTCATATGTTATACATATTTAGCAAAAGGAAGGTGCCTAGGTTTCTGATATTTCAAGCATTATTGTGAAATGTTTATTTAAAGGGACATGAACTCAAAATATACTTAAAGGGAGACAGTTAAAAAATTAATGATTTATACATTCTGAATGAGTATTCTATTTTAAGCAACTTTAAAAATTGTCTCATATTATGAATGCTCCTTGTGATGTTGCTATCATTACTTTAAAAATAAGGCATTAAATAGATAATTTATTTGCTTCAGTACTCTGGACAGAACTTGGTTTTTTGTGGTGGATTAATTTATCCAACAATCATCAAGGACAACCCAGGTTTTTTGCAACAATTGTCCGTAATCTAAAATATCATTATTGATTTGCAAAGAAAGATAAGATAATTCTTAACATTTGAGAATCGGATTAAATTATAAAGTTGCTTAACATTTCATGCTCAATGAGAATCACCAACGCTAAATTTGTTTGGATAGTGTCCCTTTAAGAGATTTAAAGAGTGTATTTACTTCTCTTCTTATCTTGACATACTTTGCTTGAAAAGCATATCGAGATAGGCTCAGTAGATGAAGATTGGTGGATGCACAGAGATGCCTTATGTGATTGGCTCAACCATGTGCATTTAAATTTCTTCTGTTGAGGATATCTAAATACTAAGATAAATTGATTTACATTTTAAAGTCTAAACAATCTTCTATCTCTACAGATCATTAGATACAATTGTTTGGTTGTAATGTCTATTTAAAAATAAAGACGCCATTGCACAATAACATATATGAGCACTTCAGACAAATACAAGCTCAAGGTTTATTTACTAATAACAAACAAACCTGTAGTTTAACATTTATAAACAGATTATCCAAGTTACTGACATTATAACCTGAATTTGAACATTCAGAAATATTGCGTGGGAAACGCATCTTGAAACACCAGATTAGCATCTTTAAACATTAGAGTCTAATGTCACGCAATAGCACACAATCAATGTGCATTATGAAATACATTTAATAGAGCAATATCAATACTTCACAATAAGTAAAGAAATGGATTTTATGAACAATAAAGACATACAATATTAAATGTGTATTTGTATTAAAGAAACAGACCGTTATTAAACCGAGAAATGTCTACAACATTTAATAATGTGACAGTATTAGATTTTAAAGAGAATTTAATCATTAATATTTAACGGATCACGGATATTAAATCTGCGTCACACATATCCGCATGACAGGCCCATGAGTTACAAATAAGTCTACATGAAAAATGAAGTTACAGCACCACCAGGAGGTATGTGTAAGGAAGTTACTAAGATATGAAACATTAAGGAACGGCCAATCAGAGTTCATCACACAAACACAACTTGAGTCAGGATGGTCTCACAGACATTCTAACAATATTTCAAACTTTTATCCAATCAGATGTACAGATAACTTGTCCCATGGTGCATCTCATGTTTACTTCACCATATAAAAGTCCATTACACGTTGCCATCTTTGTCAGTTCTCTAATGCCTGCAGGCAGTATATCTGATTTTGTTATAACAAAAAATCTACAACCCAGCAGGCATGTCAGCTCCCAGGTTCACCAAGGAGGAGAGCGCTGCACTGGTCCACGCCGTCAAGGACTTTTATCCCCAGCTGTTTGGGAACAAGAGGAGGTTGACAGATGCGCATGTTAAGATGACCCTCTGGGAGTCTATCACCAATGCGGTTAGATTGGTGTGTGACGTCCAGAGGACCCAGGATCAGATCATGAGGAGATTCGGAGATATGAGGTTGCGGTTAACAAAAAAAGTCAACCTCATAAGGGACTGGGTACAAGCCCGTAAAAGAGGGGGCAAAAGAGAGGCCCCGCGGAAACTGTACCTACTCCCTTATGAGGTGACTTTATGCGAGCTCCTCAATCTCCGGGTCCCCAAAAGATTTAGATCCTCGCCATCCTCGGCCTCCTCTTCTTCCCTCCCAGCTGCGGGATCTGAAAGTCCTGACGCGGGGGCCAGGGCAGCTGCTTCTCCGTCCGGTGGCCTGGGAGGAGATGGAGAATCTGAACCAGGTAATTATCCAACTTCATATAATATCTTAATATTTGATTTATTTTAAAAAAATGTGTATATAGTCAGATACTAAACCTATACAGATCTCACAACATACACTACATATGATGTTTAGATATCTGATTTTAGATTAGTGACACATGAAATAGGAATGATGTGTCTTGCGCTCTACAGAATATGCGTCACAGAGCGAAAATGGAATAGCGCATACACGTTAACATGGGTTAGCTGTTAGTGGCATTGCTTGACACATGTTGGTCAAATGACGGAGGCGTAATTCCGCTTTGAATCATTGCGCAATGATCGCAAAAATGGAATTTCGCATACACGTTAACATGGGTTAGCTGTAAGTGGCATTGCTTTATACATGTTGGTCAAATGACGGAGGCGTAATTCCGCTTGGAATCATTGCGCAATGATCGCGAAAATGGAAATTCGCATACACGTTAACATGGGTTTGCTGTAAGTGGCATTGCTTTATACATGTTGGTCAAATGACGGAGGCGTAATTCCGCATGGAATCATTGCGCAATGATCGCGAAAATGGAATTTCGCATACACGTTAACATGGGTTTGCTGTAAGTGGCATTGCTTTATACATGTTGGTCAAATGACGGAGGCGTAATTCCGCATGGAATCATTGCGCAATGATCGCGAAAATGGAATTTCGCATACACGTTAACATGGGTTAGCTGTAAGTGGCATTGCTTTATACATGTTGGCCAAATGACGGAGGCGTAATTCCGATTGGAATAATTGCGCAATGATCGCGAAAATGGAATTTCGCATACACGTTAACATGGGTTTGCTGTAAGTGGCATTGCTTTATACATGTTGGTCAAAATGAAATGTGAATTATTATATATGTGAAGAATACAGTATTCTTATTTTCAATATTATACATAATAAAAAAAGAAGAATCCAAATAAATTATAACATATGCCCATCAATTGATGAGAATGAAATAACACCAAAAAATAATTAAAGCTACAGTAAACAACACAACTGATTGAAAATAAGAGTACAGGATATATTTATCATGAATTGAATTGAGGAAACAATTAACTCATGGGACTACCAAAGGATGAATATTTTTAAATTGATTTGCTAATAATGTAAAGATTTTAAACATGGCATGATTTGTATTAATGATATCCAATCCTCATTTAATATATTACAGATCTGGATGTTGGTGCTGGATCCTTAAGGCAGGGCTTGTCACAGTATGGTATGTCTCATTTTAATTGACATTTGTCTTAGAAGCATGGACAGAACATTACAAACTAAATCCACATTGTTCAATATTTATAAGTATCTGCAAAATGGATTGTAAAACTTTTTGCAAATAAGAATAAATAAAAAAAAAAATTTGGATTACATTGTATGACTACTCTGATTTTGTTTTGAATTTAAGATATCCCATCTATTCTGGATGTCTTAATTTTAATGTAAGATTCTTTGAATGTCCAATTTATGTTCTTCCCTTGTGTATTGCTTAATCTTATTTGTATACATTTTTAAATAATACACACAATTTTGCATATGTTTAGATTTTAAAAATATAGATTCAATTATTGAAATTGATCACGTCATTTAAGGGACATGCCAACTAAATTTTACATAGAATTATTTTTAAACGTGATTTTATTGTTTTGTTTAAACATTTTATGAGCTACATTGGTTCAGTCTATTGTTTTAGTTCATAAAAAAATTAATGGATTTTGGTTTAGGTTAAACAATGCATTACTGGTATTATCCGGCTGTTTTTCTATGCATAAATTGGCATATTTGCAAAAGTTAAAATCATATGTTCAGATAACAGTAGTACATAGTTTCAAAAAGTATACAATTACACATTTAGAGCTTAATGTCCCTTTAATAGATGAAAATTAAATAATTCTTCGGATATCCTTAAATAACATATTAGATTGGAATTGCATGCTCAATCCCATTCATTACATCAACATATGGAGTAGAGAATTCATTAACACCAACATTGTCAAATCAATATAATTTTATATTAAATGGATACTGAGCTAAAATTATTAATGTTGTCATTCAGATAGAGTATGCAATATTAATAAACATTTAAATATAATACTATAATCATATGTGAAATATTCTATTGCTAAATGTATTTTAAAATCAAGAATGTACGTTTATCTGCAGCTCAATTTTGGTTGACTAATCTGGGTTTTGATTGATGATTGGTGGATACCTTCAACAAACAATATTTATTGAATGCAATATTGCTTATCTGCCTTTAAGATTAAAATGTAGCAACATTCAAATTATAATAGGAGTCAATGTTAAATCATTTTGAACAGTTTGAACATTGAAATCAATGATTTAAATAAATCATGTCAGTGTCCCTTTAATAAACAATAGATTCATTCATCTTTACATTCTTTGGATTAAACAATATTGATATATAATTCACATATTCACTGTTGGAGTTACTTTATAGATATCAGCATACTCTAACAGCACCATGATTACATATTTGTACTAATCAATTTGGTTTGGTATTGTGATAAATATGTGTTGTGTCCTAAACAAGATTACTGTACATTGCACAAATGGCTCGATGTGCCAAATGTCTTTGTTTATATTTGTCAACAGCTGTTATTCAAAATGTAGTTTGTGTGTATTCTTTTAAGAACATTGATCAATGGGTATATTTAGATATGCAATAGCATCGTATGAGATGAGTTTGATGTCTAATATAGTCAGAAATTAAACATATGTTCAATACATCATTTTTAACAGAATCCCCTTGATTCAATCAAGCATTTTTTTGTTTAATGACTGCTCTATTCTTCACATTTTCAAGTTGATTATTCTTAAAATTCGCTACAGATGTGATTTAGTGATATCCCAAATGCGTTCACTAATATATATCTATATCATTCATAGAGAGAGTTGGTGTGGGGAGCCCACAGGAATCCAGCAGTGACACAGAGCCGCCTTTGTGGTCTCCTGGTAAGTCCATTGACTCCTTTATATGTCATTGAAGGTGTATTGGTAATCAATATTATGAGCATGATTCTGATGAAGCATAACATTTGAAACAAACATATAATTTACTCCTCTGATTATATATTAATTTTCTTTGAATATTGAAAGATTAATAATTAAAACTTTCTTAGTCTACACATTTGTTATTCAGAAGATGTATAGCATATGTTTGTTTCCATGTTCATTTTTGACAACAGTCATCAAGTGATACACACATGAGAAATCTTAAATGTTCAATGTACTATGCTTTTATGATTTTTAAAATAATACAAACAATACATCGAAAATATGAATCATTGAGAATAACAAATCTAATGTAATTTGTATGCTCCATCAAAATTATGTAAATCATAACTTTGGGTGTGTATATCTTTAATGCAACATTGATGTGTGTCTTTGATCAACAGTAACATATGTTATAATATCTGATCTTAACATGTACACAACATGTTATGTTTTACAGAGATTGATGTAACATGTGTGACGGAGGAGGAAGAGGCTGCCTTGAAGTCTGATGGTATGTGAAATATATCTATCATGTTTCCAACATGTTGCTTTATTGGAAATCATTTTATTGAAGACATTCAAAGTCTACAGCTTTTGCACTTTAAAAAGGAAGATTATTTGTCTGTTCAAATACCCTACTGCCCCCTTTCTATATCAGGCAGCATGACAATTTTTTTTTTTTTTTTAATTTATAATTCATGCCATCATTATGTCACATGCATATTCCAGGCCAAAACACAATAATAATGTTATAATTGTACAGACAGTCATTGATATTCATCTGAGTGCCTATATGCATACCATATCCTCATTTCATAATTGTTTAGAAATTCAAACACACTTCAAAGTATATTGAAAACATAATCAATTTGAGATGCGTTGATTTGATTTCATGATGTATGAGATGCTAATATATTTGGATTATTTTTTTCAGATGGATCCTCCACCTCTGGTCATCTGGTTTCCGCCCCTGCCCAGTCCCCTGACCAGTCACAGACCCCTGCCCATGCCCAGACCCCTGCCCATGCCCAGACCCCTGCCCATGCCCAGACCCCTGCCCATGCCCAGACCCCTGCCCATGCCCAGACTACTGCCCAGGCCCAGACCCCTGCCCATGCCCAGACCACTGCCCAGGCCCTTCCCATTTGTCATTTCCTGTCCCTCCCAAAAAACGCACCTTCACCACCCTTCGCCGCTATCCACGTATTATGGGCCGTACAGCTGCCCAGACCCCAACTCACCACTCCCCAGCTATACGGCCTACCCCGGAGCAGCAGCTCATCACTCCCCAACCCAATCCCATCCCTCCCCAACACAATCCCATCCCTCCCCAACACAATCCCATCCCTCCCCCCTGTCTCAACCTTCATTGTCCTGGGTGTCGGATTGTCCTTCCCAGGCACAGCTGTAAGTATCATTCAAAATCAACATTATAAGATACTTAAAGGTACACTGAAGGAAAATTGTTTCTATTGTGATTCAAATAGAGCATGCAATGTTAATCAAATTTATAATTTACTACTCTTATGAATTATTCTTCATTCTCTTGCTCTCTTTATTGAAACAAATAAATGCCTAGAATTAATTTTAAATAGAAAATAATTGTGGACATCATTTCTTTATTGTTGTATGAATCCATCAACCAGCAGGGACAACCAAAGTTGATAAACAAATATGGCCTGCCCTAAAAACCTACATTCTTGCATTCAAAATCTAGCTAGAGAATTCTAACATTTAAAGAATATGTTTAATTTTTATATATTTGTAATGTCATGCTCTATCTTAATCAGTCAATTAAATATTTAGGTTCAGTGTCCCTTTAATTTGATATCACTACATATACCAATCACCACTACTTGGATCCAACAATTTATGTACAAATGTTGATACATTATCTCTTGTCTAACCCAGTGGGAATGTAATTTCTTCAGGTTGCTATGTTTACACAGCTTGTCCTCAATGCCAAAATGTTTAAGGATAGGTGTGCCTACCACAGTATAATTAAAATATTTAAATTGCTAATGTAAGTACAATGTAAATCCTTTAACAAGATTTGATACACTCAAGCTGTATAAGTGGATCATAGAAAACCAATTAAAGGGGACAACATGTTTGAGTAAACTGTCCCTTTAATGATTTCGGTCTGTCTGAATAACATATTTAATGTGTAAAGAATCAATTTAAACAAATTGATGTAAAGAATGATTTGTCTTTATGATGACAATGTATCTTTGCTTATTTTTTCTTCAGTTGTGTAATTATCCTTAATATTTGATTTATTCTTTATTTTAGGCTGTGACTCAGCATGGCTCATGCTAGAAGGTATAGCACGAGTAGAGCAGGCCGTGTTGAGGAACGCAGCTGTCCTGAGAGGAATGAACGACACCATGCAGGCCCAGCTCCGGATTCAGGACTTGACTCTGCGTGAAATCATGCGATTAACTTCAAGGCATGAATCTGGAGCTGGACATGCACAGGACGATGAAGAGGATGACCAGTAAGTGGAGGATCTGGAGATGCTCCAAGGTCGCAGATAAGAATCCTCCGTCCACATGTTGATGTTTTTGTTATTGTTGCCATTTGGCCTTTTTCTAAGTTTATTGTTGTGTCTGTTGCACTCTTTTACCTTGTCATATGTCTACAATGGGGCTATGGTGGCCCTTGGCAACTCTCTTCATGGACTGTGATGCACTGTGTTACCTTGTCATATGTCTCCAATGGGGCTATGGTGGCCCTTGGCAACTCTCTTCATGGACTGTGATGCACTCTGTTACCTTGTCATATGTCTCCAATGGGGCTATGGTGGCCCTTGGCAACTCTCTTCATGGACTGTGATGCACTCTGTTACCTTGTCATATGTCTCCAATGGGGCTATGGTGGCCCTTGGCAACTCTCTTCATGGACTGTGATGCACTCTGTTACCTTGTCATATGTCTCCAATGGCGCTATGGTGGCCCTTGGCAACTCTCTTCGTGGACTGTGATGCACTCAGTTACCTTGTCATATGTCTCCAATGGGGCTATGGTGGCCCTTGGCAACTCTCTTCATGGACTGTGATGCACTCTGTTACCTTGTCATATGTCTCCAATGGGGCTATGGTGGCCCTTGGCAACTCTCTTCATGGACTGTGATGCACTCTGTTACCTTGTCATATGTCTCCAATTGGGCTATGGTGGCCCTTGGCAACTCTCTTCATGGACTGTGATGCACTCTGTTACTTTGTCATATGTCTCCAATGGGGCTATGGTGGCCCTTGGCAACTCTCTTCATGGACTGTGATGCACTCTGTTACCTTGTCATATGTCTCCAATGGGGCTATGGTGGCCCTTGGCAACTCTCTTCATGGACTGTGATGCACTCTGTTACCTTGTCATATATCTCCAATGGGGCTATGGTGGCCCTTGGCAACTCTCTTCATGGACTGTGATGCACTCTGTTACCTTGTCATATGTCTCCAATGGGGCTATGGTGGCCCTTGGCAACTCTCTTCATGGACTGTGATGAACTCTGTTACCTTGTCATATGTCTCCAATGGGGCTATGGTGGCCCTTGGCAACTCTCTTCATGGACTGTGATGCACTGTGTTACCTTGTCATATGTCTCCAATGGGGCTATGGTGGCCCTTGGCAACTCTCTTCATGGACTGTGATGCACTCTGTTACCTTGTCATATGTCTCCAATGGGGCTATGGTGGCCCTTGGCAACTCTCTTCATGGACTGTGATTCACTCTGTTACCTTGTCATATGTCTCCAATGGGGCTATGGTGGCCCTTGGCAACTCTCTTCATGGACTGTGATGCACTGTGTTACCTTGTCATATGTCTCCAATGGGGCTATGGTGGCCCTTGGCAACTCTCTTCATGGACTGTGATGCACTCTGTTACCTTGTCATATGTCTCCAATGGGGCTATGGTGGCCCTTGGCAACTCTCTTCATGGACTGTGATGCACTGTGTTACCTTGTCATATGTCTCCAATGGGGCTATGGTGGCCCTTGGCAACTCTCTTCATGGACTGTGATGCACTCTGTTACCTTGTCATATGTCTCCAATGGGGCTATGGTGGCCCTTGGCAACTCTCTTCATGGACTGTGATGCACTCTGTTACCTTGTCATATGTCTCCAATGGGGCTATGGTGGCCCTTGGCAACTCTCTTCATGGACTGTGATGCACTCTGTTACCTTGTCATATGTCTCCAATGGGGCTATGGTGGCCCTTGGCAACTCTCTTCATGGACTGTGATGCACTGTGTTACCTTGTCATATGTCTCCAATGGGGCTATGGTGGCCCTTGGCAACTCTCTTCATGGACAGTGATGCACTCTGTTACCTTGTCATATGTCTCCAATGGGGCTATGGTGGCCCTTGGCAACTCTCTTCATGGACTGTGATGCACTCTGTTACCTTGTCATATGTCTCCAATGGGGCTATGGTGGCCCTTGGCAACTCTCTCTTTATGGACTGTGATGCACTCTGTTACCTTGTCTTATGTCTCCAATGGGGCTATGGTGGCCCTTGGCAACTCTCTTCATGGACTGTGATACACTGTGTTACCTTGTCATATGTCTCCAATGGGGCTATGGTGGCCCTTGGCAACTCTCTTCATGGACTGTGATGCACTCTATTACCTTGTCATATGTCTCCAATGGGGCTATGGTGGCCCTTGGCAACTCTCTTCATGGACTGTGATGCACTCTGTTACCTTGTCATATGTCTCCAATGGGGCTATGGTGGCCCTTGGTAACTCTCTTCATGGACTGTGATGCACTCTGTTACCTTGTCATATGGCTCAAATATTCCTTATTTTTACAAGATTATTTCTAAACGTTGTTGATGTTTTCTTACTAATAAAAGACATGTCAATGCACGATTCTTTGTCCTCATTCTTCATGTTATTTTTTGAAAGCTCTAGTTTATCTGGTTGATCCTTAAAGGGACCTACCAAAAATAATGGTTTTTCAAAAATCATATATGTAAGACAATTGTAAATGACTTTAAGATTAACATCTCCAATATAATCTTATTATTTGTCTTTATATATTTTTCTCAAAGCTTTATCATTGAATGATTATGATTAGCATAGTAATTGTTTTATATATGTATATATAGATTGTTTTTTGTGTATATATGTATATTTCAATTTTCACATCCATGTGTGTATTTAGAAACTCTGCATGAATTGATGCACCTTTAACAAATGATCTGAGGATTGATACAATGATATAATCCCTGTAAAGTGTTCATTTTATTGAAATAGTATTGTCTATGTGTATCCTCTTTTTAAAAACAAAATAATGTCCCTTTAAGTGATGGTGAGCACAATTGTTAATGAATGTATTTCCATTTCTAAAGCGTTTTTGTCCTTTTTACATGAACAAGGACATATAATCTTATTAATAAACAATCTTATTGTAATGTTGACAGCACATGTATTTCATTTTCAATTCTATCTTATTGTAAAAGTGTAACCAAATAAATCTCTGTGTGTAATGCAAATATTTTAGATGATGAATATTTTTTATCAAATATGTTAACAAAATACTTCTCCTCCCATATATGGCTATAGGTAGGCTGACCATATTTAAACTTGAATAAATGACACGTTTAATCAATACATGTATCATTATTGTTATTCCAAAACAATCCAAACATATCTTAAAACATCAATGGCATATGTATTTCTCATGTGTATCTTTTAAATGTTAAAGATATACACCATAGCTATAGTTCAAGGGAAAGTCAAGTCCGAAAAGATGATTCATGATTTCGTGACATTCCTAGATAGCAATCTAGACACATACTAGTTCCTAAAATATAAATACGTTTCTTAGTGATATGCTAAGCTGTCAACTGAGTCCTTGGATTGGCTGCGGTTTTTCAGCGATCTCGGATGCGCCATGTTGCTTAAGACGTCACCTTCCAGGCTGTCCAATGATTCCTTGTATTGACTGACGTTCTAACGTGATCAAGAATGTGCCTTTTATTGGATGGCGTTTTGACGCGATCAAGGATGCGCCTTTTTTTTGCGTTCTTACGTGATCAAGAATGTGCCTTTTATTGGATGGCGTTTTGACGCGATCAAGGATGCGCCTTTTTTTTTGCCGTTCTTACGTGATCAAGAATGTGCCTTTTATTGGATGGCGTTCTTACGTGATCAAGGAAGCGCCATGTTAAGACGTCACATGCAAAGGTAAAAAAACCTCTGATTGTATTACGTAGTCCCGCAATATTTGTTTGTGCACGTTAAACACGTTTGTGACTGAAGCCAATTTTAAAAACCTTGCGAATATGTATTATTTGCATCATGTTACATTGTTGACCCGTAGCTGATAAAGACCACCACATTCTCTTTTGCTGGATGTCTGGTTGAAAAAACGAACGAAAGCAAAATGTTTTCATGCATATGATATTTCGAGGCAAGTGCAAATCTCTATAGTCCATGTTGTTTAATATGTTTGTCAACAATATGTTCCTTTTTCAGAAAAATGACTGTTGTGTTTAATGTTAAAGACATCTAATTAATAAATATGCGCTATTGTGTTAGAATAAAGTAATCAATATGCATTTAGCTTTATAATATGCTAAATATATGATGCCGACTTCTTCTAAATGTAATTTTGTTGTATATTTTATTAAAGGTTCATTAGACACTCACATTATAAATGAAATCTTTTAATTTGGTCTCTAGTTAGATAGTCCATTGTTTAACAAATACACGTTTCATTTTGCTTCTGTTCAAATAAAATGTAATTAATTATCAGACTCCTCGCCAATCCTCTAAGTTTCATGTGAGTACCATCTCCAGCTTTCTCCTGTTTTGTGTATGATGGTGTATTGTCTTGTTTTACGGTTGTAATGGGGGTTCATCTATATTTTCAATAGAGCTAACCCAATTTTCTTTGAAAGTGTTTGAAGCTTTGTAATATTGATATCAGTATATGTTAATCTTGTTGTTTCTAGTAGTGTCTATTACATACAGTTCTGTTAAAAATATAGTATACTGTCCCTTTAATGCAAATGTTGATTTTTGTATCATGTATGAGTTCCACATTGGTTAATCTTCAAATATATTATTGTTAGCATATTTTCACCCCCCACTCCTAAAAGGACTTTAAACCATATTCATTGTTAAAACAAATATCTTTATAAAAATAAATTAACACAATAATGTCTCTTTAAGAAAATAGACTTTATTTAACACGTCAATATAAATCTGATTTCAATATTTATTGTTTGAACAAGTACATGTAGATCTTCAAATATATGTTAGCATATGTAATTTTGTTAAAGGGATAGTTTAGAAAACAAATAATGTTTTGCATTATTCTAAAAGTAAATTTTGTAATATCAAATGTTTCTCACCAATTAATCATTTGTCTGTGTTTATTTTAATTTGCTAGCTAAACCTATGAGGTTCGTGTGCTCATTTCTTCGAGCTTGAAGAGTGCATGTAATCATTATGCAATTTGACCACTAGAGGGCATTTGGATAGCATTTGTATATGTAAAACCTTGTGCTCATACAGCATATTATTTACCATGTATTGATCATTGATATCTAAAATGTTGTTATGTCAGAACAACAAATAAGTGGTCATTTTTCATAGTCATAGATACAAGGGTAAGCACATAAGTCACACGTATTTCTCCATGTTTTGTTGTTTCCAACTTGATAATGCGTAATACAGTGTTTTCTTTGTAATCAATAATTTTCTGACTGTCCCTTTAAGCTGTGTTATTGGCATTCAAACAGTAATATGCCATCATGGATAATTGTAATGGTAATTTTGTTTGCGATTTGGGAAACAGTTTGGACATCACATCACAGAAACCAATCAATATCATGAACAAGGATAGGTATGTGATGATGTGGTTTTCACACACTTATAACCCACACTCTGCAAACAATCTGCCTCCATGGACCCGGTCCCATAGAAGTAGATTATATACAGAGTGTGGTCCACAAGTGTATGAAAACCACATCATCACATATCTATCCATTACACATTAAATAAAAAAAAACATTAAACATGAAAAAAAATACTTACTTCCTCTTCCTTCCCCTCTTCCCACGGGGCTGAGGCTCTGGGAGGTGCAACTGCCGACTCCGAAGAGTTCTCCTTGGAGATGTTGTGGGAAGAGTGGAAGGAAGAGTACTGGGACGACCAAGGTGAAGAGGAGAAGATGGCTGAGGAGGAGAAGATGGCTGAAGAGGAGGAGATGGCTGAGGAGGAGAAGATGGCTGAAGAGGAGAAGATGGCTGAGGAGGAGAAGATGGCTGAAGAGGAGGAGATGGCTGAGGAGGAGAAGATGGCTGAAGAGGAGGAGATGGGCCGGCAGGAGGAGATGGGCCAGCAGCAGGAGGCCCAGCAGCAAGAGGCCCAGCAGCAGGAGGCCCAGCAGCAGGAGGCGGACCAGGAGGCAGACCAGCATGCGCCTCCCGGAAAAAATTGAACATCTCTTGGTGTAGATTAATGATTCTGTTTTGCCCTTGTTCGATTCTATTAAGTATGTTTATTATTTGGTTTTGGCCTTCAATTATTTGATTTTGTCCATCAAAAATTCGAGTTCGGCCTTCGATATTTTGTATCCGGGAGTTACGCATCTGGTCTATGTAGTCCAGTAGAACCCGCACCTCCGCTATTTCCTCTTGTTGTGCTTGGCGGGGTACCCGTGCACGGCGGGGTGCCCGTGCACGGCGGGGTGCGGGTCCTTGAGGGGCCTCTGGTTCCGCGGCCTCCTCCTCTGCTTCCGGGGCCTCTTCATCTGCTTCCGTGCCCTCTTCGTCACGGGGGGCCTCTTCCCTCCGAAGTGGAAATTCCTCCCCACCACTCTCATCCCGGGGAGATGGAGGAGGCTGTATTTGTTGTGCTGCCTCCTCCCCAGACTCTGTATATTAGAAAAAAAAAATGTATATATTAGCATATTTGCAAATCAAGCTTTAAATGACTTAGCTTACGATACAATTACAAATGCAGAATCATTAATCCACTTTGAAATCTAACAATCAATACGATTTCCGCATTTTCTAAACCGTGTTTGTGATATCTCTGGTCAATCTGAATGTTTTAGCGTTTGTTTTCAGTCTGTTTAAATGCACACCTAACCTATAGCCTAGATACTGATGTAACCGCAAAGTAATTGTGAATGCGTGTAAACAACGTTATAGCATTAATCTGATCCTTAAAGGGACATGAAACCCAATGTTTTATCTTTCATGATTTAGAAGCATACATTTTTAATCAACTTTCTAATGTACTTTTCTTATCTAATTAGCTTCATTCTCTGGATATTCTTTGCTGAAAAGCATATCTAAATATGCTTATAAGATGCTGATTGTTAGCTGAATATAGCTGCCTCCTGTGATTGTTTCACCATGTGCATGGCTATTTCTTCATTAAAATATATCTCAAGAATGATTCAAATTAGGTAATATAAGTACATTTGAATGTTTTGTCAAATTGTATTCGCTACCTCAATCATGAAAGTAAAGGTTTGCGTATAGTGTCCCTTGAAATACATTCGTATGTGAATTTATTGTTCAATGAGCTTACCGTCAGATGAGAATGGCAGGTTCCCGGTATCAATTCCTCCGATACCGACTACATCCACCTCGGAGATGCTGGGCCGCAACATTTCCTCCCATCGGCAGTACTCTATTTCCAGGGCAGGTCCGCCACCGGTTCCTGTGGAATGTCGGGCCTCCAGGCTTAACTTTTTCTTGAGATCCATCTTACAGTCCCGGGAACGATGTTTTATTGAATCCAGATCTCTGTTCCGGCCACCCACTGCATTGACTGCATTCCTTATCTCATTCCAGAGCCTCCTCTTGTCAGTCGGGGTAGTCTTCTGGTGCTGCAGCCTCCTATACCTGGCCATATAGGCCTCTACGAGGGCCTCCTTCTCCTCCATCGAAAACCTCGCCTCCCTAGTCGCCTTGGCCTTCCCCTGTGACGATGCCCTCTGTTTCCCGGACTGTGAAGCCCTACTCTGTCCGCCACTGGGCACAGCCACTTGTTCATCTTGAACCAAGTGGCTGGGTCCACCCACCGCTTCCACCCCTGATTCCTGCCCCCCTTCCTGCCCCCCCTTCCTGCCCTGTTCCTCTCCCCCTCCCTCTCCTCCCCCCACTACCTCTCCCCTGCCTGCCCTCCATCTGTTCCCTAAACTAAACCCCAAATAATCAAACAAAAAGCGAGTGTGATGAAATGAAAAGGGGTCAAAATAAAGAACTAAAAAGAAAAAAAAAGTGCTGAAAGTGTGAGAGGGATCTAAAAAAACAAAGAGGGTAAGGAGTATTTAAATAAACCAAAAGAAGAAGAAGAATAAAAGGAGGATAGGTAAACTAAATGTAACTAGGGGATGGGTATGGGGTATGGGATAAGAGTAAATGGGATGAAAGGGAATGGGACTACAGGGAATGGGGTACGGAGTGTAGTATGAGGGGGTAGGGGGTATGGAGTGTATGTAGTGTTATTGATAAGTGTATGTATGTATTGAATGTGTTTGCGTGTAAATGTGTTAAGCGTACAGAAAAATCACTCGCTCGCTAACTCACACTACTACTAATTCTCACTAACACACTACTACTAATTCTCACTAACAAACACTCCCACTAACTCTCACTAACTACCACTAACTCACGCTCCCACTATCACTAACTCTCACTAACAACTCTCACTAACAACTCCCACTCCCACTAACTCACTCACGCTCCCACTAACAGACTCTCTCCCACTCCCACTAACTCCCACTAACTCACTCACGATAACACTAACAACTGACTCTCTCACGCTAACACTAACTCACTCACAATAATGCACAAACTCTCTAATCTTAAACCTCCAATCTCCGAAGACCCACCAGCAACACAGTCAAAGAAGCCCTGCTTGTGTGGTGCTTATATACAATGTGTAAATGTTTAATGATGTACCGATTTCCGTTGTAAATTGTGTTCAGGTGTGCTTTATTAGCAATTAATATTAGTGCAATGTGTATTAGTTGTGTGAATTTGCGCATGCTCATTTTGAGTTAGTATTTGTGGAATGTGTAGAATGCGATGATGTCATAGTGGTCGTTTTCTCTAACATTGTCCAATAGTATTCTGTTTAAATGTGAATTTGCGATGGTGTGTTATTAGTGAAGTGTTGTATATGTATGTTTGTCCTAATATATAGTGATATTGAATGCGATTATTTTGCTAGTGTATGTATATATTTTTTATTCCTTGTTGTTATTTTGCAAATTTCCGCATCTTAAAGTATATGCGTATTCCCCGTATTAAAGTTTATTTCAAATCCCCCCGCTTGTGAATGTGTAATGCTTGTGTGCTTTGTTGATTGATTGTTGTTGTGACATTTGCGGCGTGTTATTGTTGTGCATGATGTGGTATGCGTCACATGACCGAGCCGTGCGTATTCTCGCGAGATCGAGTGTTAGGTGAAAAAAGCTATTTTTTGGCTTTTCCATTGATCTCTATGGGAGACTGTCTAACGCGGGCAGGATTCCGCGTGCGACATACACGCGTTAGGAGCATCGTTAGATGGTCTTTTTTGTACTCGAAATACCAGAGTCAAACAATGCCGTGCGTTAGACATAAAACACGAGTGGCGTTAGCAACCTATCTACCGCCAAACTCCAAATCTAGCCGTTAGGTTTTTTAATTTGGGGGGGTTGGTTGATTGGGTGGTTTACTGTTAGGGGGACTTTGTAATTTTTAGGTAAAAGAGCTATTTAACTAATTAACTTAGGGTAATGCTCTACAAAAGGCCCTTTTCAGGGCTATTGGTAGTTTATTGTTAGGTTAGGGGGTGTTTTTATATTGGGAAGGCTTTTTTGTTTTTTGAAGGGGTATTAGATTAGGTGTAATTTTTATTATTTTGGATAATTTTGTTTATTATTTTTTGTAATCTTAGAGTTTTTTATTTTTCGTTATTTTTGTTAATATTTTTTTAATTTGTAAATTTTTTTTGTTAATTTTATTATTTTTAAATAGTAATGTTAGGTTACTTTATAGCTTAACCCCTTAAGGACCAGCGACATACCGGGTACGTCCTAAAAAAATATCCTTAATGACCAAGGACGTACCCTGTATGTCGTTGGTTCCTTTAAGCGGTGGAAGCGATCCTAATCCCTTAAAGCTGCTTTCCTGTTATTGCGGTGATGCCTCGATATTGAGGCATCCTGCAATAACAGTTTTTAGCCATCCGATGCAGAGAGAGCAACTCTGTGGCCCTCTCTGCATCGGACATCGATAGCCGTGATCTTTGGTTGGTGAGAGCCAATGTGGGAGGCGGGTGGGTGGCCATCAATGTTAGGAAGCAGTAAGAGGGGGGCGGATTGCGGTGTGCACGGACGTGCGGGCATGCATGGGGCGGCGGATGGGTGCGTGCACGGGGCGGGAGCGGGTAGGAACACTACACTATGACACATTTTTATAAGATAAAGTGGGAGAGAGAAGGGAGGGAATTTTAATTTAAAGGATCTGGGAGGGGGGTGGCTTTTAAAGGGGGAAGCTACACTACAGAAAAATATTAAAAAACAAACAAAAATAACATTATTTTATTGTAAACTGGGTACTGGCAGACAGCTGCCACTACCCAAGATGGCACACTGTAAGGTAGAGGGGGAGGGTTAGAGAGCTGTTTGGGGGTTAATCAGGGAGGTTGGGGGCTAAGGGGGGATCCTACACAGCATAATATGTGGGGGGTTTTTGTGTTTTTTAAAAAACACAAAACAAAACACTTTTATTTTAGTACTGGCAGACTTTCTGCCAGTAGTTAAGATGGCAGGGACAATTGTTTGGTCGGGGAGGGAAGAGAGCTGTTTGTGAGGGACCAGGGAGTGGGATGTCTCAGGTGGGAGGTTGATATCAACACTAAAGCTAAAATCAACCCTGCAAGCTCCCTACAAGCTACCTAATTAACCCCTTTACTGCTGGGCATAATACATGTGTGGTGCGCAGCGGGATTTAGTGGCCTTCTAATTACCAAAAAGCAACGCCAAAGCAAAATGTCTGCTATTTCTAAACAAAAAGGATCCCAGAGAAGCATTTACAACCATTTGTGCCATAATTGCACAAGCTGTTTGGAAATAATTTCAGTGAGAATCCTAAAGGTTATGAAAAAAATTGTGAAAAAGTGAACAATTTTTTTTATTTGATCGCATTTGGCTGTGAAATGGTGGCATGAAATATACCAAAATGGGCCTAGATCAATACTTTGGGTTGTCTACTACACTACACTAAAGCTAAAATTAACCCTACAAGCTCCCTTCAAGTTCCATAATTAACCCCTTCACTGCTGGGCAAAATACACGTGTGGTGCGCATTTAGCGGCCTTCTAATTACCAAAGAGCAACACCAAAGCCATATATGTCTGCTATTTTTAAACAAAGGGGATCCCAGAGAAGTATTTACAACCATGTGTGCCATAATTGCACAAGCTGTTTGTAAATAATTTCAGTGAGAAACCTAAAATTGTGAAAAATGTCATGTTTTTTTTATTTGATCACATTTGGCGGTGAAATGGTGGCATGAAATATACCAAAATGGGCCTATATAATATTTGGGGTTGTCTACTACACCACGCTAAAGCTAAAATTAACCCTACAAGCTACCTACATGCTCCCTAGTTAACCCCTTTACCGCTGGGCATAATACACATGTGGTGCGCAGTGGCATTTAGTGGCCTTCTAATTACCAAAAAGCAACGCCAAAGCCATATAAGTCTGCTATTTCTGAACAAAGGGGATCCCAGAGAAGCATTTACAACCATTTATGCCATAATTGCATAAGTTGTTTGTAAATAATTTCTGTGAGGAACCTAAAGTTTGTGAAAAAGTGAACAATTTTTTTTTATTTGATCGCATTTGGCGGTGAAATGGTGGCATGAAATATACCAAAATGGGCCTAGATCAATACTTTGGGTTGTCTACTACACTACACTTAAGCTAAAATTAACTCTACAAGCTCCCTACATGCTCCCTAATTAACCCCTTCACTGCTGGGCAAAAAACACGTGTGGTGCGCAGTGGCATTTAGCAGCCTTCTAATTACCAAAAAGCAACGCCAAAGCCATATAAGTCTGCTATTTCTGAACAAAGGGGATCCCAGAGAAGCATTTACAACCATTTATGCCATAATTGCATAAGTTGTTTGTAAATAATATCTGTGAGAAACCTAAAGTTTGTGAAAAAGTGAACAATCTTTTTTTATTTGATCGCATTTGGCGGTGAAATGGTGGCATGAAATATACCAAAATGGGCCTAGATCAATACTTTGGGTTGTCTACTACACTACACTTAAGCTAAAATTAACTCTACAAGCTCCCTACATGCTCCCAAATTAACCCCTTCACTGCTGGGCATAAAACACATGTGGTGCGCAGCGGCATTTAGCAGCCTTCTAATTACCAAAAAGCAACGCCAAAGCCATATAAGTCTGCTATTTCTGAACAAAGGGGATCCCAGAGAAGCATTTACAACCATTTATGCCATAATTGCATAAGTTGTTTGTAAATAATTTCTGTGAGAAACCTAAAATTTGTGAAAAATTTGGCAGTGAAATGGTGGCATGAAATATACCAAAATGAGCCTAGATCAATATTCGGGGTTGTCTACTACACCACGCTAAAGCTAAAATTAACCCTACAAGCTCCCTACATGCTCCCTAGTTAACCCCTTTACCGCTGGGCATAATACATATGTGGTGCGCAGTGGCATTTAGCAGCCTTCTAATTACCAAAAAGCAATGCCAAAGCCATATAAGTCTGCTATTTCTGAACAAAGGGGATCCCAGAGAAGCATTTACAATCATTTGTGCTAATTGCACAAGCTGTTTGTAAATAATTTCAGTTAGAAACCTAAAATTTGTGAAAAAAATTTGTAAATAAGTGAACGATTTTTTTTTATTTGATCGCATTTGGCGGTGAAATGGTGGCATTAAATATACCAAAATTGTCCTAGATCAATACTTTGGGATGTCTTCTAAAAATATATATATACATGTCAAAGGATATTCAGGGATTCCTGAGAGATATTAGTGTTCCAATGTAACTATTGCTAATTTTGAAAAAAAGTGGTTTGGAATTAGAAAAGTGCTACTTGTATTTATTGTCCTATAACTTGCAAAAAAAATGCAAAATTTAGAAACTATTTAGCATGGGTGTTTTTTGGTGGTTGTAGATGTGCAACAGATTTTGGGGGTCAAAGTTAGAAAAAGTATGTTTTTTTTTTATTTTTTCTTCATATTTTATATATTTTTTTAAAGTAAAATTATAAGATATGATGAAAATAATGGTATCTTTAAAAAGTCCATTTAATGTTGAGAAAAACTGTATATAATATGTGTGGGTACAGTAAATGAGTAAGAGGAAAATTACAGCTAAACACAAACACAGCAGAAATGTAAAAATAACCTTGGTCCAAAACGAACAGAAAATAGAAAAGTGCTGTGGTCCTTAAGGGGTTTTTTGGTGGTTGTAGATGTGCAACAGATTTTGGGGGTCAAAGTTAGAAAAAGTGTGTTTTTTTTATTTTTTCTTCATATTTTATATATTTTTTTAAAGTAAAATTATAAGATATGATTAAAATAATGGTATCTTTAAAAAGTCCATTTAATGTTGAGAAAAACGGTATATAATATGTGTGCGTACAGTAAATGAGTAAGAGGAAAATTACAGCTAAACACAAACACAGCAGAAATGTAAAAATAACCTTGGTCCGAAACGAACAGAAAATAGAAAAGTGCTGTGGTCCTTAAGGGGTTAAACTTTCACAGGTAAGTTTTTATTTATTTAAAGATAGTTGTATTGTAAATTTTATTTAAAATTATGGGGGTGTTAGGTTTAGGGGTTAATAGTTTAATTTAGTGTATTGTGATGTGGGGGCCAACTGTTTAGGGGTTAATAGGTTTATTTTTTTAATAGCTGTGTGGGGGGCGGCAGTTTAGGGGTTAATAGGTTTATTTAGTGTTGGCGATGTCAGGAAGTGGCGGATTAGGGGTATTTAGACTAGGGGTTTATGTTAGGGTGTTAGGTTTTAACAAAATTTTCTTTTGCCCATAGACATCAATGGGGTTGCGTTACGGCGATCACCATTCCGCGATCGCAGGTGTTAGTTTTTTCTAACACTTTCTCTCCATTGATGTCTATGGGGAAAAGCGTGCATGAACACGTAAAGTCAAGCCTTCTTGTTTTGCGTTATTTACGCACCCAGTATAGTGCAAAACTTGTAATCTTGGTGAATGTTTGTTACTAAATCATGATTGATGATTGAAATCCCTTTTATAAAGATTTCAGTACAATAACTGACAATCATGACTATACAAGTTAGAAACAAATAGTTTCAGAATGAAATTGCTAAATGTAATTTCTAGATTTTGTGTTAATGATTTAGCTGTACTGGATATCATGTATTAAATACATATACATGTATGCCCTGCCCACTGCAGTCATACTATACAATAGCAAAGAATAGAGCCTTACTTAATCTAGACTGTGCATAAAAAATACACTACTAAAATGTAAATTGGAATTATTGCAGAATTGTTAAAAATTTCTTGGAATACTTGGAAATATGTAAAAAAATGCCATTATGGTACTTTATCATGTGCATTTAGGTGTCAAATGTGATACATGTAAAACTAAAACTAACACTAACCACAGAAAATCTACTCACAGTTTCTGAAGTCTGGACATGCATCTTCATCAAGGCGGCGAGAAGTTTTCATCCAGGCGGCGAGATCTTCATCATTCACAGGGGTATCTCCTATCTTCATCCCAGTGGCACGGAGCTGTGGATGCGTGGAGCTGTGGAGGCATGGAGCATCGTCCCCAGTGGCACGGACATCCAGCGTCATGGATCCTCTTCATATGACCACCGCCATACATACATAAATGCATGCCGTTTAAAAATTGGGTACCTTGCATTCCTAATGGTTAACATTTACAAATTTTTGTTTCTAAAGTTTTTTTTTAGACTTAGGTTTTTTAATTTGGGGGGGTTGGTTGATTGGGTGGTTTACTGTTAGGGGGACTTTGAAATTTTTAGGTAAAAGAGCTGTTTAACTAATTAACTTAGGGTAATGCTCTACAAAAGGCCCTTTTCAGGGCTATTGGTAGTTTATTGTTAGGTTAGGGGGTTTTTTTATATTGGGAAGACTTTTTTGTTTTTTGAAGGGGTATTAGATAAGGTGTAATTTTTATTATTTTGGATAATTTTGTTTATAATTTTTTGTAATCTTAGTGGCCTAGATTTGGAGTTTTGTCGGTAACGACCCGAAAAACTAACGCCGGTTTTTTTCTGGCCGCACCATAAAAATAACTCTGGTATTGAGAGTCCACATAAAGGCTGCGTTAGGCTCCAAAAAAGGAGCGTAGAGCATTTTTAACGCAGCTTCAACTCTCGATACCAGAGTTGCTTACGGACGCGGCCAGCCTCAAAAACGTGCTCGTGCACGATTCCCCCATAGGAAACAATGGGGCTGTTTGAGCTGAAAAAAAACCAAACACCTGCAAAAAAGCCGCGTTCAGCTCCTAACGCAGCCCCATTGTTTGCTATGCGGTAACCCCTCCTACGTCTGCACTTAACACTCTAACATGTACCCCGAGTCTAAACACCCCTAACCTTACACTTATTAACCCCTAATCTGCCGCCCCCGCTATCGCTGACCCCTGCATATTATTATTAACCCCTAATCTGCAGCTCCGTAAACCGCCGCTACTTACATTATCCCTATGTACCCCTAATCTGCTGCCCTAACATCGCCGACCCCTATATTATATTTATTAACCCCTAATCTGCCCCCCACAACGTCGCCTCCACCTGCCTACACTTATTAACCCCTAATCTGCCGAGCGGACCTGAGCACTACTATAATAAAGTTATTAACCCCTAATCCGCCTCACTAACCCTATCATAAATAGTATTAACCCCTAATCTGCCCTCCCTAACATCGCCAACAACTAACTTCAATTATTAACCCCTAATCTGCCGACCGAATCTCGCCGCTATTCTAATAAATGTATTAACCCCTAAAGCTAAGTCTAACCCTAATACTAACACCCCCCTAAGTTAAATATAATTTAAATCTGACGAAATTAATTAACTCTTATTAAATAAATTATTCCTATTTAAAGCTAAATACTTACCTGTAAAATAAATCCTAATATAGCTACAATATAAATTATAATTATATTATAGCTATTTTAGAATTTATATTTATTTTACAGGTAACTTTGTATTTATTTTAACCAGGTACAATAGCTATTAAATAGTTAAGAACTATTTAATAGCTAAAATAGTTAAAACAATTACAAATTTACCTGTAAAAGAAATCCTAACCTAAGTTACAAATAAACACTAGACTATCAATAAATTAATTAAATAAACTACCTACAATTACCTACAATTAACCTAACACTACACTATCAATAAATTAATTAAATACAATTGCTACAAATAAATACAATTAAATAAACTAGCTAAAGTACAAAAAATAAAAAAGAACTAAGTTACAAAAAATAAAAAAATATTTACAAACATAAGAAAAATATTACAACCATTTTAAACTAATTACACCTACTCTAAGCCCCCTAATAAAATAACAAAGCCCCCCAAAATAAAAAAATGCCCTACTCTATTCTAAATTACTAAAGTTCAAAGCTCTTTTACCTTACCAGCCCTGAACAGGGCCCTTTGCGGGGCATGCCCCAAGAAATACAGCTCTTTTGCCTGTAAAAAAAAAACATACAATACCCAAGCCCCCCAACATTACAACCCACCACCCACATACCCCTAATCTAACCCAAACCCCCCCCTTAAATAAACCTAACACTAAGCCCCTGAAGATCATCCTACCTTGTCTTCACCATACCAGGTTCACCGATCGGTCCAGAAGAGCTCCTCCGATGTCCTGATCCAAGCCCAAGTGGGGGGCTGAAGAGGTCTTCCATCCGATTGAAGTCTTCATCCAAGCGGCATCCATCCGGAGCGAAGCGGCAGCATCCTGAAGACCTCCACCGCGGAACATCCATCCTGGCCGACGACTGAACGACGAATGACGGTTCCTTTAAATGACGTCATCCAAGATGGCGTCCCTCGAATTCCGATTTGCTGATAGGATTCTATCAGCCAATCGGAATTAAGGTAGGAATATTCTGATTGGCTGATGGAATCAGCCAATCAGAATCAAGTTCAATCCGATTGGCTGATCCAATCAGCCAATCAGATTGAGCTCGCATTCTATTGGCTGTTCCGATCAGGTACGTCCTAAAAAAATTTCCTTAATGACCAAGGACGTACCCTGTATGTCGTTGGTTCCTTTAAGCGGTGGAAGCGATCCTAATCACTTAAAGCTGCTTTCCTGTTATTGTGGTGATGCCTCGATATTGAGGCATCCTGCAATAACAGTTTTTAGCCATCCGATGAAGAGAGAGCAAATCTGTGGCCCTCTCTGCATCGGACATCGATAGCCGTAATCTTTGGTTGGTGGGAGCCAATGTGGGAGGCGGGTGGGTGGCCATCGATGTTAGGAAGCAGTAATAGGGGGGCGGGATTGCGGTGTGCACGGACGTGCGGGCATGCACGGGGGCGGCGGATGGGCGCGTGCACGGGGCGGGAGCGGGTGGGAACACTACACTATGAGACATTTTTATAAGATAAAGTGGGAGAGAGGAGGGAGGGAATTTTAATTTAAGGGATCTGGGAGGGGGGTGGCTTTTAAAGTGGGAAGCTACACTACAGAAAAATATTAAAAAACAAACAAAAATAACATTATTTTATTGTAAACTGGGTACTGGCAGACAGCTGCCAGTACCCAAGATGGCGCACTGTAAGGTAGAGGGGGAGGGTTAGAGAGCTGTTTGGGGGTGAATCAGGGAGGTTGGGGGCTAAGGGGGGATCCTACACAGCATAATATGTGGGGGGTTTTTGTGTTTTTTTTTAAGAACACAAAACAAAACACTTTTATTTTAGTACTGGCAGACTTTCTGCCAGTAGTTAAGATGGCAGGGACAATTGTTTGGTCGGGGAGGGAAGAGAGCTGTTTGGGAGGGACCAGGGAGTGGGATGTCTCAGGTTGGGAAGTTGATATCAACACTAAAGCTAAAATCAACCCTGCAAGCTCCCTACAAGCTACCTAATTAACCCCTTTACTGCTGGGCATAATACATGTGTGGTGCGCAGCGGGATTTAGTGGCCTTCTTATTACCAAAAAGCAACGCCAAAGCAATATGTCTGCTATTTCTAAACAAAGGGGATCCCAGAGAAGCATTTACAACCATTTGTGTCATAATTGCGCAAGCTGTTTGGAAATAATTTCAGTGAGAATCCTAAAGTTTATGAAAAAAATTGTGAAAAAGTGAACAATTTTTTTTATTTGATCGAATTTGGCCGTGAAATGGTGGCATGAAATATACCAAAATGGGCCTAGATCAATACTTTAGGTTGTCTACTACACTACACTAAAGCTAAAATTAACCCTACAAGCTCCCTACAAGTTCCATAATTAACCCCTTCACTGCTGGGCAAAATACACGTGTGGTGCGCATTTAGCGGCCTTCTAATTACCAAAGAGCAACACCAAAGCCATATATGTCTGCTATTTTTAAACAAAGGGGATCCCAGAGAAGTATTTACAACCATGTGTGCCGTAATTGCACACGCTGTTTGTAAATAATTTCAGTGAGAAACCTAAAATTGTGAAAAATTTCATGTTTTTTTTATTTGATCACATTTGGCGGTGAAATGGTGCCATGAAGTATACTAAAATGGGCCTAGATCAATATTTGGGGTTGTCTACTACACCACGCTAAAGCTAAAATTAACCCTACAAGCTCCCTACATGCTCCCTAGTTAACCCCTTTACCGCTGGGCATAATACACATGTGGTGCACAGTGGCATTTAGTGGCCTTCTAATTACCAAAAAGCAACGCCAAAGCCATATAAGTCTGCTATTTCTGAACAAATGGGATCCCAGAGAAGCATTTACAACCATTTATGCCATAATTGCATAAGTTGTTTGTAAATAATTTCTGTGAGAAACCTAAAGATTGTGAAAAAGTGAAAAAATGTTTTTTATTTGATCGCATTTGGCGGTGAAATGGTGGCATGAAATATAGCAAAATGGGCCTAGATCAATACTTTGGGTTGTCTACTACACTACACTTAAGCTAAAATTAACTCTACAAGCTCCCTACATGCTCCCTAATTAACCCCTTCACTGCTGGGCATAAAACACGTGTGGTGCGCAGTGGCATTTAGCAGCCTTCTAATTACCAAAAAGCAACGCCAAAGCCATATAAGTCTGCTATTTCTGAACAAAGGGGATCCCAGAGAAGCATTTACAACCATTTATGCCATAATTGCATAAGTTGTTTGTAAATAATTTCTGTGAGAAACCTAAAGTTTGTGAAAAAGTGAACAATCTTTTTTTATTTGATCGCATTTGGCGGTGAAATGGTGGCATGAAATATACCAAAATGGGCCTAGATCAATACTTTGGGTTGTCTGCTACACTACACTTAAGCTAAAATTAACTCTACAAGCTCCCTACAAGCTCCCAAATTAACCCCTTCACTGCTGGGCATAAAACACATGTGGTGCGCAGTGGCATTTAGCAGCCTTCTAATTACCAAAAAGCAACGCTAATTGCACAAGCTGTTTGTAAATAATTTCAGTGAGAAACCTAAAGTTTGTGAAAAAAATTTGTGAATAAGTGAACAATTTTTTTTTATTTGATCGCATTTGGCGGTGAAATGGTGGCATTAAATATACCAAAAATGGTCCTAGATCAATACTTTGGGATGTCTTCTAAAAATATATATATACGTGTCAAGGGATATTCAGGGATTCCTGAGAGATATTAGTGTTCCAATGTAACTATTGCTAATTTTGAAAAAAGTGGTTTGGAATTAGAAAAGTGCTACTTGTATTTATTGTCCTATAACTTGCAAAAAAATGCAAAATTTAGAAACTATTTAGCATGGGTGTTTTTTGGTGGTTGTAGATGTGCAACAGATTTTAGGGGTCAAAGTTAGAAAAAGTGTGTTTTTTTATTTTTTCTTCATATTTTATATATTTTTTTATAGTAACATTATAAGATATGATGAAAATAATGGTATCTTTAAAAAGTCCATTTAATGATGAGAAAAACGGTATATAATATGTGTGGGTACAGTAAATGAGCAAGAGGAAAATTACAGCTAAACACAAACACAGCAGAAATGTAAAGATAACCTTGGTCCGAAACGAACAGAAAATAGAAAAAGTGCTGTGGTCCTTAAGGGGTTAAACTTAATTTTTTTTAATTTTACAGGTAAGTTTTTATTTATTTAAAGATAGTTGTATTGTAAATTTAATTTAAAATTATGGGGGTGTTAGGTTTAGGTGTTAATAGTTTAATTTAGTGTATTGTGATGTGGGGGCCAACTGTTTAGGGGTTAATAGGTTTATTTTTTTAATAGCGGTGTGGGGGCGGCAGTTTAGGGGTTAATAGGTTTATTTAGTGTTGGCGATGTCAGGAAGTGGCGGATTAGGGGTATTTAGACTAGGGGTTTATGTTAGGGTGTTAGGTTTTAACAAAATTTTCTTTTGCCCATAGACATCAATGGGGTTGCGTTACGGCGATCACCATTCCGCGATCGCAGGTGTTAGTTTTTTCTAACACTTTCTCTCCATTGATGTCTATGGGGAAAAGCGTGCATGAACACGTAAAGTCAAGCCTTCTTGTTTTGCGTTATTTACGCACCCAGTATAGTGCAAAACTTGTAATCTTGGTGAATGTTTGTTACTAAATCATGATTGAAATCCCTTTTATAAAGATTTCAGTACAATAACTGACAATCATGACTATACAAGTTAGAAACAAATAGTTTCAGAATGAAATTGCTAAATGTAATTTCTAGATTTTGTGTTAATGATTTAGCTGTACTGGATATCATGTATTAAATACATATACATGTATGCCCTGCCCACTGCAGTCATACTATACAATAGCAAAGAATAGAGCCTTACTTAATCTAGACTGTGCATAAAAAATACACTACTAAAATGTAAATTGGAATTATTGCAGAATTGTTAAAAATTTCTTGGAATACTTGGAAATATGTAAAAAATGCCATTATGGTACTTTATCATGTGCATTTAGGTGTCAAAAGTGATACATGTAAAATGGTCTAGAAAACATGGTTAAAAGTATCAAGAAAAGAAATTCAGCTAGATTACGAGTTGTGCGTTTGTCTTTTAACGCTGAAAATATGGCATGTTCAGCGTTAAAACAACACTGCAGCCATTAAAAGTCTTGTCGATATAGGTGTACTGCAAGCCTTTTAGCCTGTAAAGCAACGTCAGTACCGCACTCCTAAAAATTACGTTTTTTCATGGGATTCCCATAGCGCTGCCATTAAGAGTTTTGCGGTGAGGCTAGAAAATCTGCGTTATAGCCTAAAACGACAAGATCTGTACCACCATCTTAAAGCAGTAGTTATGAGATTTACACAACAAAACAGTTACATAAAACTCATAACTAAAGTGTTACAAAGTACACTAACATCCATAAACTCCCTATTAACCCCTAAACCGAGGCCCTCCCACATCACAAACACTATATTACATTTATTAACCCCTAATCTGCCGCTCCTGATATCACCGCCACAAAAAAAAAATAACCCCATTCCGTCGCTCCCCGACATCGTCACTATTTAAATATAATTAACCCCTAATATGCCGCCCCCCCCCCACATCGCCCCCACTATACTAAAGTTATTAAGTCCTACACTGCCACCACTATAATAAACCTATTAATATTAAACCCTAAATTGCTAGCCCCCCACAATGAAGTATACTAAAGTAAAGTATTAACCCCTAAACCGAAAGCCCCCCTAATTTTAAATTAAAATTACAATATCCCTAGCTTAACTTAAATTAAAACTTAATTGTCAAATTAAAAAAACTAAGTTTAAACTAACAATTAAACTAATATAATTATTAAACTAAAATTAAACTAACTACCAATTAAATAAAACTAAACTACACATTAAAAAATCCTAACACTACTCTATCTAATTACAAAAAATAAAAAAGACTAAATTACAAAAAATAACAAACGCTAAATTACAAAAAACAAACACAAAATTATCCAAAATAAAAAGAATTACACCTAATCTAAAAGCCCTATCAAAATAAAAAAGCCCTCCCAAAATAAAAAAACCTAGCCTACAATAAACTACCAATAGCCCTTAAAAAGGCTTTTGTAGGGCATTGCCCTAAGTTAAACAGCTCTTTTACCTGTAAAAAAAATACAAAGACCCCCCAACAGTAAAACCCACCACCCAACCAACCCCCCAAAATAAAAAACCTTAACTATAAAAAAAAACTAAGCTTCCCATTGCCCTGAAAAGGGCATTTTGATGGGCATTTAGCTCTTTTACAAGCCCAAACCCTAAACTAAAAAAATAAACACCAAAAAACATTAAAAAAAACTATCCCCTGAAGATGCACTTACAGTTTTTGAAGTCCCGCTTGAACGATCTTCATCCAGGTGGAGAGAAGTCTTCATCCAGGCGACCTTTTCTATCTTCATCCAGGTGGCATCTTCTATCTTGATCCCGGCGGGGCGGAGCGGGTCCATTCTAAAGACATCCGGCGCGGAGCATCCTCTTCATACGGTCGCCGCCGTACACTGAATCTTTAATGCAAGGTACGCGATTCAAGATGGCGATCCTTACATTCCTATTGGCTGAAAACTTTGAATCGACCAATAAGAATTAGAGCTGCTAAAATCCTATTGGCTGTTCAAATCAACCAATAGGATTTAAGCAGCTCTAATTCCTATTGGCTGATTCAAATTTTTCTGCCAATAGGAATACAAGGGACACCATTTTGAAACGGCTCCCTTGCATTGACGATTCAGTGTATGGCAGCGACCGTATGAAGAGGATACTATGCGCCAGATATGTTTAGGATGGACCCGCTCCGCCCCGCCGGGATCAAGATAGATGTCGCCTGGATGAAGATTAAAGAGGCCGTCTGTATGAAGACTTCTCACCGCCTGGATGAAGACTTTGCGGCCGGGATGAAGATCATTCAAGCAGGACTTTAAAAACTGTAAGTGGAATGTTGGAGGTTAGTGTTCGGCTTTTTTTAAGGTTTTTTTGGGTGGATTTTTGTTTTAGATTAGGGTTTGGGCAGCAAAAGCGCTACATGTCCTTTTAAGGGCAATGCCCATACAAATGCCATTTTCAGGGCAATGGGTAGCTTAGGTTTTTTAGATAGTTGTTTAATTTTGTGGATTTGTAATGTTAGTGGGTCTTTGTATTTTTTTTTTTTCTTCAGAAAAAGAGCTAATATCTTTATGGCAATGCCCTACAAAAGGCCCTTTTAAGGGCAATTGGTAGTTTATTCTAGATTAGGTTTTTTATTTTGGGGTGTTTTTTTTTTTAAATGGGTATTAGAATAGACATTTTTGTATTATTTTTGATAATTTGTTTGTTATTTTGTGTAATGTATTTTTTTTTTTCGTTTTGGGTGGGTTTTTATTTTTAGATTAGGGCTTGGGTAGCAAAAGAGCTAAATGCCATTTTAAGGGCAATGCCCATACAAATGCCCTTTTCAGGGCAATGGGTAGATTAGTTTTTTTTTTGGGGGGGGGGGGGGGTTGTATAATGTTAGGGGGTGGTTGGTTTTTTTTGTAGCAAAAGAGCTGTTTACTTTAGGGAAATGCCCTACAAAAGGCCCTTTTAGGGCCCACAAAATGCCCTTTAAAGGACCTTTTATAGTTTGGGGGTGGGGGTTTGTATTCTGTTAGGGGGTGGGGGGTTTTGTAGCAAAAGAGCTAATATCTTTAGGACAATGCCCTGCAAAAGGCCCTTTTAATGGCCCTTGGTAGTTTATTCTAGATTAGCCTTTTTATTTTGGGGTGTTTTTTTTTTTATTTAAAGGACAGTAAACCTCAAAAATAATGTTATATAATTCTGCACATAGTGCAGAATTATATAACATTATATTAGTGCAATCTTTATAAACCCATTTATTCCCTTTGAATTTTAAAAAAAAAACGGCTGTTTTACAGACCCGCTCTCTGTACTCTGCTGAGCGGGTCTGTTTTATTCACACAGCACATCGGGCCAGCTGTATAGTCACAGCCCGGCCATTATACACAGTGCAGCTCACTCCTGCTGTCATTTTGTATTTATTATAACTAGGTAGCTAGTAAATAGTTAATAACTATTTACTAACTAGTCTACCTAGTTAAAATAAATACAAACTTACCTGTGAAATACAAATAAAACCTAAGCTAGATACAATAAAACTATTAGTTATATTGTAGCTAGCTTAGGTTTTATTTCACAGGTAAGTATGTATTTAGTTTTAGATAGGTATTATTTAATGAATAATTGTAAGTTTAATTTAGCTCTATTGTAATTATGTTAAAGTTAGGGGGTGTTAGGGTAAGGTTTAGGGTTAGGGTTAGGGGTAGATGTAGGAGTTAATAGTTTAATTTAGGTTGTTGCGATGTGGGGGGCTGGCGGTTTAGGGGTTATTACGTTTATTTAGTGGTAGTAATGTGGGAGGTCAGAGGTTTAGAGGTTAATAGCTTTATTTAGTTGTGGCAATGTCGGGGAGCGGCAGAATAGGGGTTACTAGATTTATTGGGGCGATGTTGGAGTGCAGGGGAATCAGGGGAATAGGGGTTAATAACTTTAGTATAGTGGCGGAGATATCGAGAGTGGCAGATTAGGGGTTATTATTTTTATTTAGGTGGCGGCGTTATTGGGGGCGGCAGATTAGGGGTTAATAACATTATGTAGGTGGCGGCGATATTTGGGGCGGCAGATTATAGGTTAATAACATTATGTAGGTGTCGGCGATGTCGGGGGCGGCAGATTAGGGATGTGTAGACTCAGGGTTTATGTTAGTGTGTTAGGTTTAAACATTAGTTTTTTTCCCCATATACATCAATGGGGGGTTTTTATTCCATGATCGCAGGTGTTAGACTTTTTTCTGACCCTCTCTCCCTATTGATGTCTATGAAGAAAGTGTGCATGAGCACATCAAAACAGCGCTTGTTTTTGGTGCGGTATGAAGCTCGTTAATTTTCCTATAGCGCGCATAATTCGTAATCTAGCTGATTGTGATTAATGAAAAAATGTTGGCTCCAAATTTTTGAGATTATGATTGTCTCAAAATAAAGTTCTGGAAATTTACAGAAAAAATATCAGCCAATATAGGGCCAGATTACAAGTGGAGCACTAAATATCACTTTCCCAAAAGTGATATTTGCTCTCCACTGAGTAATACCAGCACATGCAAATGTGTGCTGATATTTAAAGTTGAGCGCAATGCGAAAACAAGCTCACATCTGCATTGCTGGGAAGCATTGCGCTCTTCCATATGCTCCAATGGGAGCCTCATTCTCATGCCATAAGACATGGCATGAGAACCTAGCATAGCGAAGGGGGTAATTCGTGCAGCGATGGCAGCTAATTTTAAATATATATGTATATGCTTATATACATATATATTTACATGTTAATATGTAAATACACATATTAACAAATAAATATATATGTATATAAGCATATACAGTATCCCACAAAAATTAATACAGCCCTCACATTTTTGTAAATATTTTATTAAATCTTTTCATGTGACAGCATTGAATAAATGACACTTTGCTAAAATGTAAAGTAGTGAGTGTACAGCCTGTATAACAGTGTAAAATTGCTGTCCCCTCAAAATAACTCAACACACAGCCATTAATTTATAAACCGTTGGCAACAAAAGTGAGTACACCCCTAAGTGGAAATGTCCACATTGAGCCCAAAGTGTCAATATTTTGTGTGGCCACCATTATATTCCAGCACTGCCTTAACCCTCTTGGGCATGGAGTTCATCAGAGCTTCACAGGTTGCCACTGGAGTCCTCTTCCACTCCTCCATGATATCATGGAGCTGGTGGATGTTAGAGACCTTGCATTCCCCCACCTTCTGTTTGAGGATTGCCCACAGATGCTCAATAGGGTTTAGGTCTGCAGACATGCTTGACCAGTCCATCACCTTTACCCTCAGCTTCTTTAGCAAGGCAGTGGTCATCTTGGAGGTGTGTTTGGGGTCGTTATCATGTTGGAATACTGCCCTGTGGTCCTGTCTCTGAAGGTAGGGGATCGTGCTCTGCTTCAGTATGTCACAGTACATGATGGCATTCAAGGTTCCCTCAATGAACTGTAGCTCTCAAGTGCCGGCAGTACTCATGCAGACCCAGACCATGACACTTCCACCACCATGCCTGATTGTAGGCAAGACACACTTGTCTTTGTACTCCTCACCTGGTTGCCACCACACATGCTTGACAACATCTGAACCAAATAAGTTTATCTTGGTTTCATTGGACCACAGGACATGGTTCCAGTAATCCATGTCCTTAGTCTGCTTGTCTTCAGCAAACTGTTTGCAGGCTTTCTTGTGCATCCTCTTTAGAAGAGGCTTCCTTCTGAGATGACAGCCATGCAGACCAATTTGATGCAGTGTGCGGCATATGGTCTGAGCACTGACAGGCTGACCCCCCACCCCTTCAACCTCTGCAGCAATGCTGGTAGCACTCATACGCCTATTTCCCAAAGATAACCTCTAGATAAGACGCTGATCACGTGCACTCAACTTCTTTGTTCAACCATGGTGAGGCCTGTTCTGAGTGGAACCTGTCCTGTGAAACTGCTGTATGGTCTTGCCCACTGTGCTGCAGCTCAGTTTCAGGATCTTGGCAATCTTCTTATAGCCTAGGCCATCTGTATGTAGAGAAACAATTCTTTTTTTTTTCATATCCTCAGAGAGTTCTATGCCATGAGGTGCCATGTTGAACTTCCAGTGACCAGTATGAGAGAGTGTGAGAGCGATAACACCAAATTTAACACACCTGCTCCCCATTCACACCTAAGACATTGTAACACTAACAAGTCACATGACCCCGAGGAGCGACAATGGCTAATTGGCCCAATTTGGACATTTCCACTTAGGGGTGTACTCACTTTTGTTGCCAACGGTTTAGACATTAATGGCTGTGTGCTAAGTTATTTTGAGGGGACAGCAAATGTACACTGTTATACAGGCTGTTCACTCTCTACTTTACATTGTAGCATAGTGTCATTTCTTCAGTGTTGTCACAAAATAAAATATTTACAAAAATGTGAAAGGTGTACTCACTTTTGTGGGATACTGTACATATATATTTACAAGGAACACATAGTTCCCATAGACTGCAATGTGAAGGAACTTTTCAGTGCTGTTATTTTTTCTAACACCCCACACATTTCCAGTTATTTTATTTTTAAAAAAAATATGCTACTATGTATTACACTTAAGTTGGAGGGCATTTGGAGGACATTTATAAAATTAACTAGAGATCTGATCTCTGGTTCATTTTATCAGCACTAATTGATACTGCAAGCTTGCGGTTGTAATAACCAGCCATTTATAATGACTGGTTATTTATCGCACGTCCTCAAATGATCAAATTTGCCCTTTTGCGAGCATAAAATAAATTAGCATTCCACTTGTAAACTATCCCTTATTGTGATAACCCCATAGTTAGCTAGATCATCTTAGTTCATTTAAGTAGAAAGAAACAAATCATATTTTCAATTTTCCTTATCAATCAGAATTAAATGAAGTTTAATGTAACGTCATTGTACTGACTAGGGGGCAAGTCAGATTAAGGTTCAGATTACGAGTGCTGCGCTAACAAATTCATGTGAGCAATATTGGGTTTTTCATCACTGTTTGTATGCATCCGTAGTAGCGTACATATTACAATTTTAAAGTAAACGCGTTCATTTGAGCACAATTAAATTTAACGTGCGTCCAGTTAACGCAACTTCAGAGCACTGGTTTACTGTTACGCTTCAATAAAAAGTGTCATAAAAAAAAACATCAAAAGAATTTAAAAGTGCAGTTACACTAATAATAACACTGATAAAATTATTTAATATAAAATTGCAATAAAAAGTTATGAGGGCTCAAAGACATGAGGTCTCAGGTGTTAGGGTAAAAAAGCATGCAAACTGCTTTAACATATATATTTATATATATATATATATATATATATATATATATATATATATATACACACCTACTGTAGAGGCAAATATACCATATGTTTGTACATATGTATTTATTTATGTATGTGTTTACTGTATATTTACTGTACATATTTACTGTACATATTTTCACATTCCAATGTTCTTCACTTACAGGATAATGTCATTTTTATTCTTAAATACACATTTCTATATATGGTTATATACTTATACCTGCATACCTGCATATCTATTCCTATAGATATATAGGTATAGATATGTATTTTACATGAACAGTATCATATATATATATATATATATATATATATATATATATATATATATATATATTATAAAACTATATATATAATAATAAAAAGTACATCAACTGTCTTGCAAAACAAAAAAGTATCACAAAACACAGCAAAAATACATAACAAGGTACAGTTTCACTCATAATAACACTACTTTCTAAAAAAAATTTTTTAAAAAAATTGTACAAAAAAAGTTATAATGGCTGTGAAATATGTTGTAGAAAAGTCAGAAATTGCCCAAGCACCAAGGGTGTAGCAAAACTTGTTTGCAGGTGTGCCAACTATTGGACCTGCACCAAGGTCCCAAGAAAACAGTCCAAAAATAATAGTATAGCTGCACCACCAAGTGAAATATGTTAGTAGGTGTGTGGTTCTGAGTGGTAAGGATAGCATGGCTGGTTGTATGGTAAAGTATGCTTGTGGAAATGTTTTAAGACGATATGGTTTGTTTGAGATTGATAGAAAGAAACCGGTATGTTTTGCTGTTCCGTGGTTTTATGTAAGGGTGGAATGTTGGATTAAAAAATATGGTTTGGAGAATGTTAGAAGGGAGATGTGGTGTGCAAACAGAATGGTGTTGAAAATGTTGGAGAAGAAGGAAGGTCTTGAGTTGATTGGGGGTTTAAATGAGAATGAATGCGTGTTGGTATGGAAAAAATGTGTGTAATAAGTATTTGATGAATAGGCAGAAAGATATTGGTTGGATGACTGTGCATAAGTGTTTGCCGACAAGGGATTTTAAGAGAGTGCGTCGTTTAGTGGCTTCAGAAGTGTTTCCTAGAGATGGTTGTTGTCAAAGTGAGAGCGTTATTCATTTGTTTTGCAATTGTGAGTATGCTAGGGATGTTTGGAGAAGTTTAAAAAGGATGATTAAGGGTCTGACTGGAGAGAAGTTTTTTACTTTTAATATGATGATGTATGGTTTGTGTGGAAGTGGTGTGGAAAAGGAGAAAGCAAGATTGATATGGTTGTTGGCATGTTCTGTGAAGGAGGTGTTGTGGGATGTGCGTAATATTTTGATTTTTAAGAAAGAGGTAGTTACTGTATGTAATTGTGTGGGTATGATCCGTGGGAAGTGGTTTTTGTATTTTTCTTTTGATAGGAGGCAATATGGGGAATTAGATTCTGAAGGCATCTGGAAGACAAAGAAGTGGAAGGATTTGGTTATTTAGTTTTTAGTTTTTTTTCTCCAGTTTGTTTTTGTCTGTATATGAAGTATGTTTAATTTTATTTTGTGTGATTATTTAAGTTTTATGTTTGCATTTAGATTTTTTCTGATGACAAAAATTTGGGTCAATATTTCAGTTGTTTTTTTAACAAAAGATATTTTGTTTCCATATGTTATTATGATTTTATTTTGTATATATGCATATATGATTATTTTTCTAATAAAAGAATTACGAAATGATCGTCTGGGGTTGCTGTGTTTCTTGTTCAGAGAGGAATTGCTTGGTATTTCAACGCTGTACTGACCGTAATAGACGGGATCAGACTGATATACTACAGGAAAGTTCTACTCTGTGAAAAGCATTACTGGGCTAAAAAAAGCTGCACCCAGGTGGTAAATTGCCATAGAACAGGCTAACAATGGTATTGAGCTGGTTGTTCGATCCTGTGCGTGTGTATGTATTTAGTCTCCCTATGGGAAAAAGGGGCAACCAGACATGGACTCCTTGCTCAGTGAGCATAGAGGAATATGGCTATACCTCACTGACGAGGCCCACAGAAGGCCAAAATGATCAGCTGAGGTTGCTTCTCGGGCCTTTGGCTTGGATCAAGTGCAGTTTTCTGTGCTTGGTCTTGGCTAAAAGATTCGCTGCCTGGAGACTTGCTCCTTCGGCCTGGGGTCCTTTCCCTTTGGGGTTTGGGCTCCTGCTGCTATTGGGGGAGTGGCTACTCCTTAGGCGTAGAGCAACTGGGTAGTAGGGCTATCCCCTTGGCCTTGTGGCATCGTCTCTGGACTTCAGCCACATGCTGCTTTTGGAGGGGTGCTCTGAAATCCAGCCTAAAGAGGCAATAGGGCAAATATGGCTACCAATGTGCCAAATGTTCCCCATACACTTCGGGTGTTGATTTCTGAGGACTTTCGAGAGAAGATTGGTTTGGCTCATGTCCAGCAGGTGGTTTTGGAGGGTGTTTTGAAGATGCCAAGAGCAAGTTTGCATTGTGTTCAGTCATTCCCTTCAAGAGGGATTTTTGATGTGGCTTTCACCGATGAGCATTATTTACAGACCTGCTATCAACGGACTATTGATATGGCTGCTGCTCCAGAGTTGGTTGGCATGAAATTTGTTGCCTGTGTGCAGAGGGAGAGAAGAATCCCGGTGACAGTACATATGTACAACCCTTGGGTCACTGATGTGGAAATTCGTCTGTTTCTTTGTCGCTACTTTGATGATGTTCAAGGAGGTAGCATGCTGAAGAATCAGTTTGGGACTTTCAATGGAAAGCGCAGGTTCTGGGTGCGGTTTGTGCCAGATGAATTAGGTATTGGTGGAAAAAACACCCTCCACAGACTTTCACCATTGGTGGAAATAGAGGTTACCTATACTATGATGACATGCCTCTTTTTTGCCATAGTTGCAACCTGTTTCGTCACATTGCTGAAAATTGCCCAGGTGCCAGATGTCGAAATTGCGGTGAGGAGGATCATCTTGTTGCCCACTGTAGTAAACGCCGGACCTGTGACCTGTGTGGTTCTTCAAGTCATCTGTGCATTATGTGTCTTTTGAAGATGTTTCAGGGGCTTGATAGAGTGAAGCCTTCCTATGCTGATGTTGCAAAAAAAACATCTTCAGTTGCAGTTGAGCCATCTGTGAATGAGGAGGAGGTCTCTAATGAGGCATTGAACTCTATATTACCTATTTTGTGAAAGAAATCTGCAGTTGGGGTCCCTGTCGGAGAGGTGTCTGATGTTCCTGTGGTGGTTCCTGTGGCTGAGAAGGTAGAGGAAGCCCAATCTCAGCTTCAGGAGGTGGATCTTGCTACATCTAATGTGATAGCTGCTTCAGATGTTCTTGAAGCCCTGTTGCCCAATTCTGTGGATGATACTGTTGCTGTTCCTGGGACAGAGAATTTTTCCTTCACTGAGTCATCTTGTGATGCTGTTCCTGATGCTGTTCTTGGTGAAGGGGAGAACATTGATTGGTCTGCTGTTGTGTCTTCTAGTTCTGAGGAGGATATGGACACTGAAGGGAAAAAATCTGCCTCCAAGCGAAAAATAGATGCGGATTCTGATGAATGGGAGAGTCCTGATTTGAATCTTCCAGTAGTTAAGGGTGCAGATCCAGATACTACAAGTGATGCTGACTCTTTAATTTCAGAGTTTCCTTCTGTCTCTACTAAAGACGTTCCTTCTGACTCAAGCCAGTGTATAGGTGACTTTTCTGATGCCTTTTTTGTTGGTTATCTAGATAAAAGAGATGTGAACCAACTTGCTGAAGTTACTGGTTATGAGGCTGGCAAAGGGGAGCCTAGGAGGTTGGAACGTCACAGAGGCAGATTTAAAGGATCTCCTTTGAGTCCTAAGAAAAATAAAGGAAAGAAGAAGTCCTGATGTTATTTCTTTTTTTGTTTTTACTGGTTATGAGGCTGGCAAAGGGGAGCCTAGTAGGTTGGAACGTCACTGAGGCAGATTTAAAGGATCTCCTTTGAGTCCTAAGAAAAATAAAGGAAAGAAGAAGTCCTGATGTTATTTCTTTTTTTTGTTTTTCTTTAATTTATTTTTGTGATGTTTCTGACCATTTCTTCCCTTAATGTCAGGTGTATGACAAGAAAAGCAAGGAGAGCTGCAATTTTTAAATTATTATCTGTATGTTCTGCTAATATTTTTTGTTTGCAGGAATGTGGTCTCTCTGAACATCCTAAATGTGCTGACTGGGAATATGGTCCTAAATTATGGTCTTGTTCTTCTGATAGGAATGGGGGGTGGGAGTTTTCTTTAAGGGGTTTAGTTTTTCTATCCTTAATGTAGTTCATATTGTCCCAGGTCGGGTACTTTTGGTTAGTTTTAGTTTTTGTGGGACTGTTTTTCGTTTGTTTAATGTATATGCTTCTCCAAATAGGGTAGAACGTTTGCTTAATTTTGAAACTTTAAAGTTTTTTCTGCCAGGTCAAGAGCCAACTTTTTTGGTTGGGGATTTTAATTGTATTATTAAGAATGGGGACAGAGAGGGTGGGAGTGATTGTAGGGTGGATAGCTCAGGGAAGTTTTTACTTGATTTGCTTAAATCTTTTGGTTTGAAGGATGCCTTCGGGTCTGTTTCTTTTTCAGGGGAGGGTTTTACTTTCTTTAGTGATAGTGGTGGGATAAAATCTTGAATTGATTTTTGTTTTTTATCTAAATTTTTATGTGTTGATGATTTTTCTTTAAAGCGGATGCCCTTTACGGATCATGCCCTTTTGATGTGTAAGGTGAATTGTGATTTGAAGATCAAGTATGGTAAGGGTGTTTGGAAACTGAATGTGGATTTGTTAGAAGATGAGAATTTTAAGCGTCAGTTTGTTTGGATGTATGAAAGGTGGCGTGAAAGTAAATATGATTTTAGTAATGTGCTTATGTGGTGGGAATGGTTGAAGGTGGAAATAAAGAGGTTTTTTTTATTAAGAAAGGCTGTGAGAAAGCTAGAATGGAAAGAGAGTTGTATGATAAATGGTATCAGAGGTTGTTATATTTGTATGAATTGAGTAATTGTGGTATTGATGTGCATGAGGGAATTGCTGAAGCAAGAAAGATAATTAAAAAGTGTATGCATGAAAAAGGAAAGAAAATTGTTTTTATGGCAAGATTGGAGAAAATGGAAAAGGATGAGTCTTGTAGTAAATATTTTTTTAAGAAAGCTTTTGAAGGAAAGACTGGTTTTGTTAGTGTTTTTGATAAGGTTGAGTGTGAAGTTAATGGTACAGTTTTACAGTGAGCTGTATACAGTGAGCTGTATAAAGAAAAAACAAGAGATGTTTTATTGGAAAATGAGTTGTTGGAAAACATTGAGGTTAAGTTGTAAAAATATGATAATGATTTGTTAGAAAGGGATCTAAGTTTGGATGAGATTGCAGAGGTTGTTAGGAGTTTTAAGAATGGGAAGGTACTTGGTTGTGATGGTTTGCCTGTTTAATTTTATACTTGTTTTTGGAATTTGATTGGGGTTGATATGTTGGATGTTTGTAAGTTTGTTTTTAGAATGAATGTTTGCCTGTTTCAATGAGGAAAGGTTTGATTGTTTTGTTATTTAAAAAGGGTGATAAGAGAGATTTGAGGAATTGGAGGCCGATTACGTTGTTGAATGTTGACTATAAGTTTATTGCAAAGGTGTTGGCAAATAGAATGCATGGAGTGATTGGTAAGGTTGTGGGTGAAGAGCAAGTGTGTGCTGTTCCTGGGCGTCAGATTTCTGAAAGTTTGTTGTTACTACGTGATGTACTGTGGTATGTGAGGGAGAGGATGAGGTCTGTTGCTGTTGCTATTGTGGATTTTGAAAAAGCGTATGATAGGGTAGTGCATGATTTTATGTTTCATGTTTTAGAACGTTTAGGTTTTTCTGGTAAGATTATTGGATGGTTTAAATGTGTGTATAGTGATATTGTGAATTTGTGAGTCATGTGCAGGTTAATGTTTTTTTGACTGAGGAATTTTGTGTTAAATCTGGAGTGCGTCAAGGATGTCCTTTATCTCCTGTGTTATTTGTATGTGTCATTGAGCCATTATTAACTAGTTTGAGGAAGGATAAATTAGTTGGAGGTGTGAGTGTTCCTTGTAGTAATGGAAGGTGTTTAAAAGTGATTGGGTATATGGATGATGTGAGTGTGGTATGTGAGACTCAGGCTGGTTTGAGGAGGGTGAAAACTAGTTGAATGTTTTTGTATGGCAAGTGGTTTCAGAGTTAATTGGAATAAGTGTAATGTTAAAGTTTTTGGTAATGATAGGGAGATTGATTCTTGTGGATGGCCTGTGACTGAAGGTGCAATTGAAGTGTTGGGTGTGAAATTTGATGTGGATTTGAAAGGCTTGGAAAGTTGGGAGAATGTTTTTGATAAAGTGAGTAGAAAACTTCAGTTTTGGTCTTTAAGGACATTATCTTTGGAAGGAAAAATGTTAGTTATTAAATCGGTTTTGATCCCTATTGTGTTATATTTGGCGTTAGTTTTTCCTCCACCTGAGAGGATTTTTCGGAGAATTTTGAGAGTGTTGTTTTCTTTTTTCTGGAGTTCTGGTATGGAGCATTTGAAAAGAGATGTTGTTGTTAAGAGTAAGAATGTTGGTGGTAAGGGTTTTCCAAATGTGGAGAGATTTTTGGCTGTGAAATATGTTAGTAGGTGTGTGGTTCTGAGTGGTAAGGATAGCATGGCTGGTTGTATGGTAAAGTATGCTTGTGGAAATGTTTTAAGAAAGAAAAATAGAAAGAAACCGGTATGTTTAGTGGCTTCAGAAGTGTGTTCTAGAGATGGTTGTTTTCAAAGCGAGAGTGTTATTCATTTGTTTTGGAATTGTGAGTATGCTAGGGATGTTTGGAGAAGTTTGAAAAGAATGATTAAGGGTTTGACTGGAGGGCAGTTTTTTAATTTTAATATGATGATGTATGGTTTGTGTGGAAGTGGTGTGGAAAAGGAGAAAGCAAGATTGATATGGTTGTTGGCATGTTGTGTGAAGGAGGTTTTGTGGGATGTGCGTAATATTTTGATTTTTAAGAAAGAGGTAGTTACTGTAGGTAATTGTGTGGGTATGATCCGTGGGAAGTTGTTTTTGAATTTTTCTTTTGATAGGAGGCGATATGGGTAATTAGATTCTGAAGGCATCTGGAAGACAAAGAAGTGGAAGGATTGGATTATTTAGTTTTTTGTTTTTTTTTGTCTGTATTTGAAATATGTTTAATTTTATTTTGTGTGATTATTAAAGTTTAATATTTGCATTTTGGTTTTTTTTCTGATGACAAAAATTTGGGTCAATATTTCAGTTTTGTAACAAGAGATATTTTGTTTGCATTTGTTATTATGATTTTATTTTGTATATATGCATATATGATTATTTTTCTAATAAAAAAATTACGAAATAATCTTCTGTGGTTGCTGTGTTCCTTGTTCAGAGAGGAATTGCTTGGGGGTGGAGCCTGCTCTCAAAGCGTCAATACATGTCTTAGTGAAGCTCCAAGAGTTTGAGAAGATTTCTGCAGAATACACATAGCAAACTTATAAAACATTTCATTAATTTGATAATTTAAGCTTATATACTACTTAAAGGGACAGTAAACACCAGAATTTTTGTTGTTTAAAAACGTAGATACTCACTTTATTATTACCCATTCCCCAGTTTTGCATAACCAACACAGTTATAATAATATACTTTTTACCTCTGTTATTACATTGTATTTATGCCTCTGCAAACTTCCCCCTTATTTCAGTTCTTTTGATAGACTTGCATTTTTAGCCAATCAGTGCTGACTCCTAGGAGCTTCACGTGCCTGAGCTCAATGTTATCTATATGAAACACATGAACTAACGCCCTCTAGTGGTGAAAAACTGTCGAAATGCTTTCAGATTAGAGACGGCCTTCAAGGTCTAAGAAATTAGCATATGAACCTCCTAGGTTTAGCTTTCAACTAAGAATACCAAAAGAACAAAGCAAAATTGGTAATAAAAGTAAATTGGAAAGTTGTTTAAAATTATATGCTCGATTTAAATCATGAATTTATTTTTTTACTTGACTGTCCCTTATGATTTGATTTACTCTGAGAGCGGATGATTTGACCATGTTTTGGCCTATGTTCTCTGAGACGGCTGCTTAACAATCTTCCCACAGGCCTGGAAGCCATCTTGCAAACCATTGCGAGTATGCAGTAAGATAAATATATGAACTGAGCCCTGTGGGGACTATGGAATGCAGGTCCAGGGCTGTCGCACATATACCCACCCATTGCCGAGGTTACAGTATCCTGTACTGGGATAGTTACTAACAGACAAGTCTAGTCTGTATAATTCACCTTAAGAGGGAATCGCCTACACAGATCAAGCTACTGAAGGTACTATTAACAATCTACCTAAACCCTACACAGAGAATGGAGGGCCTAAGTAGATGGAAGTTATGGCTGACCCAGCTCATACATGAACACTACAGGAACCTGACAAATGAATTGTGCGGTCTTCTTGTAACTGCCCAAGCAGCTGAGAGAATTACACTGGAGCATACAGACCTGCTCAATCGAAATTTAACTGGTGAACCTGCACCAAGTGGAATAAGAGCAGAAGCTACCCAGCCTCCACCTCCTATACACTGAGGGAATCATAGAGCACCTTCTTAAAAAAATCTCTACTTACCCTGAAAGCACAGATGGAGGGATGTATAACTCCAAAGCTGAGCACCATCCGTGTGTAGAACACACCCAACACAGAGATTGATGCAGAGACTCTAACCGGTCCATTGGGGAAGAACACTATACACCATAACCCCAGAAGCATAACTATGGTGGTTACCTGTAGAAACATAGCCAAACTCTATTCATCAGCCTCTACACAACTGAAGAAAGAGATAACCCAAGTTCTACAATCCACAACTTTCACATCACATGGAGATAAGCTAAGTCTGAGGGTTGTGCTGAATGTTCTAGCGCCAGCAACTAGGCAGGAGCCGGCGGTCCCACCTATTAAAGAATCACAGGCTATGAAGCTCAATGCTATAAAAGCTGCATCTAAGAAACCAATGCCGCTCACCTCAGAGGGATTTACAGCAGGGACTGTGTACACCATGACACCCTACTCGAGAGGCCGTGCTGTACATCAGGGACCATTTCTAAAGAAAATCCCTTCAGATCAGAAGTCGTCACGCAGCTCTAAGGCTCAATCCGTACCCATGCAACAGGACTGCAAGACTTTACGGCTTACAGTCATTTAGCTGATAAGGATGCATGTGATGGATCCCCTTTCTGTTTTTTGGGAAATCCAGAGTGGGTTAACTCGCACACTCTTTAACCGCCCGCCCAAACGTGGTTACAGCCAGCTGAATGAACTGCTGATTGGGGAACTCACACAGTTGAAGGAAGACTGTTCTTCAATATAGAGATAGTATTTGGTGAAGTTTGGAGTTGGATAAAATGAATACTACCTCTTAACTGGTGTCAAACCTTCTCCTTGCTTAATTACGGTGGATGAGTATTTGTTTCAGGGATAGGCACAGACAAAGACATTTTCCAAAGTACATACCTTAGTGAAGGACACCAAGGTACATTTGAAATTAAAAACATTCTTTTTTAGTGTTTGGTGTTATTAAACTGATGCAGATACCACTGATCCTATAGCCAGCCCTCCTCTGGCTATACCCATGAGCCAGTGTCACTACTGTGTCTTTGTATAGTACTTGGTGTATTATACTGATGCAGATACCACTGATCCTGTAACCAACCCTCATATGGCTATACCCATGAGCCAGTGTCACTACTGTTTCATTATATAGTGCTGGATTTTATTATACTGATTCAGATACCACTGATCCTATAACCAGCCATCCTCTTGCTATACCCATATGCCAGTGTCACTACTTTGTCATTATATAGTGCTGGGTGTTATTATACTGATGCCGATACCACTGATCCTATAACCAGCCCTCCTTTGGCTATACCCATGTGCCAGTGTCACTACTGTGTCATTATATAGTGCCGGGTGTTATTATACTGATGCAGATACCACTGATTCTATAACCAGCCCTCCTCTGGCTATACCCATGTGCCAGTGTCACTACTGTGTCATTATATAGCACTGGGTGTTATTATACTGATGCAGATACCACTGACCCTATAACCAGCCCTTGTCTGGCTATACGCATGTGCCAGTGTCACTACTGTGTCTTTGTATAGAGCTGGGTGTTATTATACAGATGCAGATACACATCCAGTATTTCACTCAGGCTTTATTCCATAACTTATTACCCAATATCACTAGCAGTCTCTTGATAAGCCACTAACTTTATTTATACTACATTTGTTTTTATTCCTATTATTTAATCAGAAAGAAAAGATATACTAAGGTTGTGGAGGACACTGCAAGGACTAGTCACGGACACCAGTGTCCGTGTATGGACACCTTGCCTATCCCTGATTTGTTTGTTCTCCAGTTAGTAGTATTAACATTGTTTTCCTAGATGTCTTTTTTACCAGCTCATAACAAGGAACTTTGTGAGTAATTAAAGCTGTATTTTATACTATCTTATGGAACATTAGGTACGGGAAGTAATTTTTCTTTTGCAGAACTATATACAGTATAAGAATGCAAATTATGTTGTTTTCAAAGGAACCTTCTTAAAGGGACAGTCTAGGGCAAAATAAACTTTCATGATTCAGATAGAACATGTAATTTTAAACAATTTTACAATTTACTTTTATCACCAATTTTGCTTTGTTCTCTTGGTATTCTTAGTTGAAAGCTTAACCTAGGAGGTTCATATGCTAATTTCTTAGACCTTGAAGGCCACCTCTTTTCAGAATGCATTTTAACAGTTTTTCACCACTAGAGGGTATTAGTTCATGTATTTCATATAGATAACATGCACGTGAAGTTATCTGGGAGCAGGCACTGATTGGCTAAACTGCAAGTCTGTCAAAAGAACTGAAATAAAGGGGCAGTTTGCAGAGGCTTAGATACAAGATAATCACAGAGGTTAAAAGTATATTATTATAACTGTGTTGGTTATGCAAAACTGGGGAATGGGTAATAAAGGGATTATCTATCTTTTAAAACAATAACAATTATTGTGTAGAATTTCCATTTTATTTAAATACGATCCAAGTTAGTTTTATGCTATTCCTTTTATGACCACTAGATGGCGCTGTTGCCATTGTAATTGACATACTTTCAGAAACGGGTCAAATTTCTTCTCTCATACTGAGCTGAACTGTGTGAGATATGCTCGAGTCCTCCTCATGTTCAGGTTGTGTATCAATGTAACGTCCATGATCCCCAGAGTTTTGCTTGCATGAGGTCCAACTGTGAGTACTGCTATAAAACTGGTTATTTACTATGTCATGGGTATCTAGTCGTGAGATACGTGCAACTATATATTTCAACATTTATTAAGCAATTCCTTTATTGCTGTAGCTAATCCAGCTAACCCTATATTTATTGTAACAAAGACCTCTTAAAGATGCATACTTTTTATGTTTATATCACATGTATTTACACATATTCAACAAAGGGGCATAAATTCCAACATTAGCCTTCATTATTCTTATCCTTTATTATAGCTACTCAGCGAAGTCCGAGGCATAATGAGATTACACTCCTTTGTTCGTATCAACATTCTTAACACCCTTCCTGGTCTACTATGCCCCCATTCCTGGCTATATCCCTAATGTCTTGTCGCTGTGCCACCTCATTGTCAGCAGCCAAGATGGCAAGGTGCACTACACTGTGAAATATATAGGTCTGGAAAATATATCAATAACCAGACAAGACTGCAGACAAGATGCTATTAGAACCTCAGACAATTATGTATACTAGAAGCCCTCCAATATAGGGGTGGTTTAGTGCTATATAACACATACGTTGAAGGTAATTTGTTCTGGCTCATGACCCTTTAGCCCCCTAGCCCCAGAGTTAGATCAATAAGATGGTTGAGAACATACCCCTAAAATGGTGATACCCCCTATCACCCCGTGGATTTATAGACCCTGTCGTAGACAACAACCTAGATTCCTAGCATCTTTGGCATAGAATTTCACCTGCTTTAAAATATGCTCATTCTCCTATCCCACCACTTCCTGATTGAGTGCTCTAGTCCAACCCACATATTTACAATTTAATATAACTGAAGCTAAATACACTAACTGATTGGTAGTCCCTATTTCCATTACTGTGACACAGGGTCGTGTTCATATTATCCCTCTAAATATTTTGTCTAAGGGTACAAAAGTGATCCTAAACTACATGCCTTTCCATTACTGCTCATCTCCATTTCATTATATACTGTTAGTTGTCTCTTAACCTTCAGTTTTTATTTATGCTGCTATTTCCCGTTGTCATTTTATTATAGTATATAGTGATTTCAGTTATACATACTCCTTGTTTCATATGTTTTAATTCTCCAAATGTTCAATTTATTTGTTCTGGAGGTTCAAGAGTGGCCTCATCTGTTTTAAAGAGATTAGAAAATATGAGGGTCGCCATTTGATGTTTTATATCTTACACAACAGGTATCTCTTTGATAGTCGGCTATACTAAGGTTTGTCACTTTCTCTTTGTATTACCAGCAATTATCAATCTAAATATAAATTAATTGTATGATATGTGATTGTACCTATCTTGTGTAAGAGATGCCTGCATAAGATGCCTTCGTGTTTATCTAATACATTGTAATTATATTCAATGTACATTGTTTGTTACTATACAATAGATACACTAACATGTAAGTTTAATCTCTGTACTATGTAACTCCTCAAAAAAAAAAGAGAGGAATTGACTGGAATTTTGGCAATGAACTGACTGTAATAGGCAGGATAAGACTGATATACTACAGGAAAGTTCTACTCTGTGAAAAGCATTATTAGGCTAAAAGAAGCTGCACCCAGGTGGTAAATAAAACAGGCTAACAATAGTATTGGTTGTTCATTCATGTGAGTATGCTTCTCTCTGTGTGTATTTAGTCTGCCGATAGGTAAAAGGGGAATTCAGACATGGACTCCTTGATCAGTGTGCTTAGAGGAATATGGCTACACCTCACTGACGAGCCCCAATGAAGGCCAAAACAATCGTCTGGGGTTGCTGTGTTCCTTGTTCAGAGAGGAATTTCCTGGTATTTTGGCGCTGGACTGACGGTAATAGGGAGGTTCAGACTTATATACTACAGGAAAGTTCTACTCTGTTAAAAGTATTACTGGCCTAAAAGAAACTGCACCCATGTGGTAATTTGCAATCGAACAGGCTAACAATGGTATTGAGCTGGTTGTTTGTTCCTGTGATTGTTCTTCTCTCTGTGTGTATTTAGTCTCCCTATAGGAAAAAGGGGAATCGAGATGTGGACTCCTTGCTCAGTTTGCTTAGAGGAATATGGTTAAACATCACTGATGAGGCCCAATACAGGCCAAAATGATTGTCTGGGGTTGTTGTGTTCCTTGTTCAGAGAGGGATTGCGTTCAGAGAGGGATTGCCTGGTATTTTGGCACTGGAATGACCATAATAGGCGGGAGCAGACTAATATACTACAGGAAAATTCTACTCTGTCAAAAGCATTACTGGGCTAAAAGAAGCTGCACCAAGGTGGTAAATCGCCATAGAACAGGCTAACAATGGTATTGAGCAGGTTGTTCATTCCTGTGAGTGTGCTTCTCTCTGTGGGTATATATATATATATATATATATATATATATATATATATATATATATATAAAAAACATGGAAGGGGACTGCACTCTTAGAATGGACTGGGAACACATCCCATGACCCTGCAACATGCTCAGCTTTGGGTGCTATAGCACTCTCAGGAAGCTGTGCTGTCTCCAGAGCCACATGCAATTAACCTCAGACAAGCCTGGGTGCAAGGCCCATAGAGAAAATTACAAAATAAATTAATACAACACACAGAGAAAGTCCAGTGAGAGCATGCATTTATATGGCTGTATTAGGGACCCAGGTTATGGAAGAGACCTTGACGTGGTACCTGGGCTTATCCCATTTGGCCAGATGCGGTAATTAACTCTTCCAGTTTTGCTTTTAATCTTAGCTGAGAGCTTGTAAGTGAGTGCTGGACTTTCTCTGTGGGTTGTATTAATTTATTTTGTAATTTTCCCTATGGACCTTGCACCCAAGCTTGTCTATGATTAACTGCCTGTGGCTCTGGAGACAGCATAGCTTCCTGAGAGTGCTATAGCACCCAGGGCTGAGCATGTTGCAGGGTCATAGGATGTGGGTCCCAGTCCAGTCTGAGGGTGCAGTCCTTCAGTGTTTTGTATATGTCTAGGGTGATTACATAAGTCTCTGAGCCCTGACTTCTTCCCAGTTTATTTGATTGAAAGCTTGCATTTCTATGGCTGTATTAGGGACCCAGGTTTTGGAAGAGACCTTGACATGGTACCTGGGCTTGTCCCATTTGGCCAGATGCGGTAACTAACTCTTCCAGTTTTGCTTTTAATCTTAGCTAAGAGCTTGTAAGCGAGTACTGGACTTTCTCTGTGTGTTGTATTAATTTATTTTGTTATTTTCCCTATGGGCCTTGCACCCAGGCTTGTCTGGGGTTAACTGCCTGTGGCTCTTGAGACAGCACAGCTTCCTGAGAGTGCTATAGCACCCAGGGCTGAACATGTTGCAGGGTCATGGGATGTGTTCCCAGTCCAGTCTAAGAGTGCAGTCCCCTTCCGTGTTTTGTATATGTCTAGGGTGATTACATAAGTATGTGAACCCTGACTTGTTCCCAGTTTGTTTGATTGAGAGCTTGCATTTGTATGGCTGTATTAGAGACCCATGTTTTGGAAGAGACCTTGACGTGGTACCTGGGTTTGTCCCATTTGGCCAGATGCGGTAATTAACGCTTATAGTTTTGCTTTTAATCGTAGCTGAGAGCTTGTAAGCGAGTGCTGGACTTTCTCTGTGTGTTGTATTAATTTATTTTGTAATTTTCCCTATGGGCCTTGCATCCAGGCTTGTCCGGGGTTAACTGCCTGTGGCTCTGGAGGCAGCACAGCTTCCTGAGAGTGCTATAGCACCCAGGGCTGAGTATGTTGCAGGGTCATGAGATGTGTTCCCAGTCCGGTCTGAGAGTGCAGCCCCCTTCCGTGTTTTGTATATGTCTAGGGTGATTATATAAGTCTGTGAACCCTGACTTGTTCCCAGTTTGTTTGATTGAGAACTTGCATTTGTATGGCTGTATTAGAGACCCATGTTTTGGAAGAGACCTTGACGTGGTACCTGGGCTTGTCCCATTTGGCCAGATGCGGTAACTAACTCTTATAGTTTTGCTTTTAATTGTAGCTGAGAGCTTGTAAGCGAGTGCTGGACTTTCTCTGTGTGTTGTATTAATTTATTTTGTAATTTTCCCTATGGGCCTTGCACCCAGGCTTGTCTGGGGTTAACTGCCTGTGGCTCTGGAGGCAGCACAGCTTCCTGAGAGTGCTATAGCACCCAGGGCTCAGCATGTTGCAGGGTCATGAAATGTGTTCCCAGTCCAGTCTGAGAGTGCAGTCCCCTTCCGTGTTTTGTATATGTCTAGGGTGATTATATAAGTCTGTGAACCCTGACTTGTTCCCAGTTTGTTTGATTGAGAGCTTGCATTTGTATGGCTGAATTAGGGACCCAGGTTTTGGAAGAGACCTTGACGTGGTACCTGGGTTTGTCCCATTTGGCCAGATGCGGTAACTACCTCTTCCAATTTTTCTTTTCATCTGAGCTGAGAGCTTGTAAGCGAGTACTGGACTTTCTCTGTGTTACATTAGTTTGTTTTGTAATTTTCCCTATAGACCTTGCACCCAGGCTTGTCCGGGGTTAACTGCCTGTGTCTATGGAGACAACACAGCTTCCTGAGAGTGCTATAGAACCCAGGGCTGAGCATGTTGCAGGGTCATGGGATGTGTTCCCAGTCCAGTCTGAGAGTGCAGTCCCCTTTAGTGTTTTGTATATACAGTATCTAGGGTGATTACATAAGTCTGTGAACCCTGACTTGTTCCCAGTTAGTTTGATTGAGAGCTTGCAATTGTGTGGCTGTATTAGGGACCCAGGTTTTGAAAGAGACCTTGACATTGTACCTGGGCTTGTCCCATTTGGCCAGATGCGGTAACTAACTCTTCCAGTTTTGCTTTTAATCTTAGCTGAGAGCTTGTAAGCGAGTGCTGGACTTTCTCTGTGTGTTATATATATATATATATATATATATATATATATATATATATATATATATATATATAAAAGCAAATTCCGGTCACCAAGCACTCACGTTATGCATAAATTGCCTAGGTGCAGTACATATAAGTATTACAAGCAGAAAAGCAGAGACCGCACTCATAGGACTTATTTCACCACCACAGTGGACTTTTAATAAATCAGTAACGTTTCGGGGTTTCCCCCTTTATCAAACATAACATATAATACATAATAAACCCCTTATATACACAAATAATCTCTTACCCCCAGGTGCACACATCCAGCTCTGCCTGCGTCGGGCTTCCGACAGCGTGTACCCAGTGCAACTGCGCATGCGCGAGGCAGCGCTACGGAAAACCCAGCAGGCCAACTGCAAAGAAAAAGCAAAGTAAAAATTACCGTAACTTAGCAACGGTAATGCATTCTGACACATACAAGGAAACAGTATTGTAAGCATAGAATGTACAAAGCTCCCCGCTTATATTTGTAACTTAACTTCATCTATATACAATTTATTAGATATCACAACACTAATATATACCTTAGAACCATATTTGTCTTACATTGGCATTTTAGCCTGGTATCTGAGGAAAAGAGGGAGGGGGGCGGGAGACTTAATAATGACAGCAATGTGCTCACTACTGGTAAGTCTATATAGAGGGACTTACGGTCATATGGATAAATCTCTGGATCAAGCATAGGACTGAGATTAATAACCTGGGACCAGTATAAATATCTAGCTCCTACTCAGTTAAGGTTGTGATTTAGATACAATAATAATTGTAGATACACAACTGAAGGCATATTGGAGTGACATTGCTGTACAAGTTTTCAACATGTCAAGGTATGGTGTTAAATCACTCCTCCTGAAAAAAAGATGGTAAAATTTCATCATCATATTAGAGGAAACAGTGTAAATCAAAATTTGTATTCAGTCCCTTAGGGGTTAATGTGTCCAATGTGTGTATCCACCTGGACTCCTTTTGTAGCAATAGTTTTCCTCTGTCACCTCCCCTAGATAAGGGGGGGACATGGTCAATTATCACATATCTCAGGTCTTTGACAGTGTGTCCATGTTTGGCGAAGTGCCTGGCCACTGGTTGTTCAGAGTCCCCATTCTTTATGGCTGTTCTGATGGCCGCCCTGTGGTTCGCCATACGTGTGCGCAAATCATCTGTGGTTTTCCCAACATAGAATTTGCCAAATATGCAGTGTAACAAATATATGATGAAAGGGGTTGTGCAGGTAACACGATACTTGATCTTGAACCTCTTATTGGTCCATGGGTGTGTAAATTCACTACACTGTATAAGTGCACTACATGTCGTGCACCCCAAACATTTAAAACATCCAGTTTTCTTGCCTTGTTTCAGCCATGTGGCACTTGTATAGGCCTGGGTCCAATCAGGACGCATCAGTATGTCCCTTAGAGATTTGCCCCTCCGATAGCTGATCATTGGAGGGCTAGTTTCTTGGAGCGGTAATGTTTTATCACTTGAAATGATTTTCCAATGTTCGTTTAAAACTCCTCGCAGATCTCTCTTGTCCGGACTATATTCAGTGACAAATGTTAGTCTGTCCATAGCTTTGTCTTTCTTCTGTTCTTTGTTATTTAAAGCTTGTTCTTGAGTCATATTCAAGGCTTGGGTGTAAGCTCCCTGTAATACATCATCCTCATATTTCCTTTCCTTGAATTTCTGATACATGCTGGTAAGTTGTTCTTCTTTACCTTCTCTGGTTGAATTATTTCTCACCACCCTGCGGAACTGTGATGTGGGCAAGGCTTTTTTTATCCCTGCAGGGTGACAACTTGTATACAGGAGCATTGAATTTCGATCAGTTGGCTTTGTAAAAAGTTCTGTACATAGTTTGCCAGCTGACTTCTTCACTCTTAAATCCAAGAAGTCAATTGTCTCCAAATGATGTGTTATTTTGAACTTCAAGTTCATTGACAATTGATTGAGGTTATCAAACCAATCATTCAAATCTTGTTGGGTGCCACGCCATATTAAAAACAAATCATCAATATATCTCTTGAGTATGATGATGCGGGTATCCTCAAATGTTCCCGGATGTTCTCTCTCAAAGGCCCCTAGAAAGATGTTAGCATAAGTTGGAGCTACATTTGAGCCCATGGCAGTTCCTGCGGTTTGCAAAAAATACTGTGTCTCAAACTTGAAGTAATTCATTCGTAAACAAAATTCAAGCAACTGTATCAGAGTATCTGTGGGTGGTCCCACATAAGGATGTCTGAATAGTTCTTTTCTGACAGCATGTATCCCCTCGTTATGAGGAATCACCGTATATAAATTGGTCACGTCCAAGGTGACCAGTATGTCTGTGTCTTTAATGTCATTCAACTCCTGTAGCATTTTGATCAATTCTATCGAGTCTTTGAGATACGATGGTATCATCTGTACAAATGGTTGCAACATTTTATCAAGATATGTGGCGATGGGTTGTAATATGGATCCCCTGGCGGACACTATGGGCCTGCCAGGCGGTTGACTCGGATGTCTATGTACCTTAGGTAAGGTGTATAATACAGGTACAATAGGATGTTCCACTTTCAGATATGACAGTAGGCTTGAAGAAATCTGATCATCATTCTTCAATTCTTTCAAATACTCATCAATCCTATTTTTAAATTTTTGAGTAGGATTATTCGGTAACTTCTCATATACCTTAATGTCATCCAACTGTGACATAATTTCATTCTTGTAGAATACGTAATCTTGAATGACAAGTGCTCCACCCTTGTCTGCTTCACGAATCACAATGGAGGAATTTTCTTGTAGCTTTTTCAGAGCTTGCATCTCCTTTTTGGTCAAATTGTTTCTAACATTGCTTTTATTCTTTCTGACAGTCTCCCGCATCTCTTCACTAGTAAGTCTGGAATATGTCAGGATGCTTGGTTGTTGGCTACGGGGGTCGAAAGTGCTTTTCTTCCTTAATTCAAAAGAGGTTACATCAGTATCCTTAGGGGTATTCCTATAAAATTCTTTTAATCTCAGTGTTCTCTGAAACTTATAGAAATCTACCAATATATCAAACTCATTTGCATATGTGGTAGGTATGAAACTTAAGCCCTTGTTAAGCACATCCTTCTCCTCTTGATTCAGCTCATAGCTACTTAAATTGATGATATTATCAGTTAGTACCTCCGGCCATGCCTTGGCGGTCTGCCCCTGCCGGCGGTTCTTGCGCCCCCCCTCCTCGTATGGGGTCTGGGCGCTCCTCGTTTTTTGATCGTGTAGTCATGGGTGCCACATCTTCCCTTTGCCATCCTGTGGAAGTTGTCTGTGGCATTGTCGGAGCTGTCAATAGTGGTCAAATTTCTGGGCTTATATATCCTAGGCCTCCTTCGTGACATCCTGAAATTCCTTTCCTCCGGACTCAATGTCCACTGATACACTCTTCTTTCCCAGTAATCCGTTGTCACAGCTTCCCATTTCTTCTCTTTGAATGCTATTAGTTCTCCCTCATATTCTTTAAGCTGTTTTTGCAACTTAGTCAGCCAATCCTCTTGTTGATCTTGTTCCAATTTACAGAGATAACCAGTTTCAAATTGTGTGATCTCAATTTCCAGACTCTTTAATGTTGCCCCAGTCTCCTCAATTACAAGTAGCATAAGGTCTAATGAGCATTTGTTTAATATGCCACACCACTTCTTACAGAACACAGGATTATTCCTGCCAATGGTGGGCATATTTTTTATTCTAAAGCCTTTCGGTATATGCATCTTTTCATGATAGGCAGATAAATAACAGCCGTGCAATTTAAAGTCAATCCTTCTTTTTTCAATTTCAAAATCTGATTGTATAGATGTAAAGGAATTTCACGCTGTGTTTTTATTACCCCACTATCAAATCGAATGCGAGTTGCATCCTCTGCACTGAATTGAAAAGTATGTGCATAGTCCTCTTCATTCTCCATGTCAAGGCTTGCTGCTGTCTTTGTTGTCATTATTGTTCACAAACTGTTCCTGCTGGATCGTTTGAAGCTGGGCAGAAATCCTGTTTAGAACGGGTGCTGTTTGGTGTAGTATAATTACAAGCAAATTCCGGTCACCAAGCACTCACGTTATGCATAAATTGCCTAGGTGCAGTACATATAAGTATTACAAGCAGAAAAGCAGAGACCGCACTCATAGACTTGTCCCTCTATATAGACTTACCAGTAGTGAGCACATTGCTGTCATTATCTAAGTCCCCCCTCCCTCTTTTCCTCAGATACCAGGCTAAAATGCCAATGTAAGACAAATATGGTTCTAAGGTATATATTAGTGTCGTGATATCTAATAAATTGTATATAGATGAAGTTAAGTTACAAATATAAGCGGGGCGCTTTGTACATTCTATGCTTACAATACTGTTTCCTTGTATGTGTCAGAATGCATTACCGTTGCTAAGTTACGGTAATTTTTACTTTGCTTTTTCTTTGCAGTTGGCCTGCTGGGTTTTCCGTAGCGCTGCCTCGCGCATGCGCAGTTGCACTGGGTACACGCTGTCGGAAGCCCGACGCAGGCAGAGCTGGATGTGTGCACCTGGGGGTAAGAGATTATTTGTGTATATGAGGGGTTTATTATGTATTATATGTTATGTTTGATAAAGGGGGAAACCCCGAAATGTTACTGATTTATTAAAAGTCCACTGTGGTGGTGAAATAAGTCCTATGAGTGCGGTCTCTGCTTTTCTGCTTATATATATATATATATATATATATATATATATATATATATACACACTATATATTGAACACCAAAAAGCATCAGATATATGTAGAAATATGTATTTATGAATATTTAGAACATAATCTGCTATGTGAAGAACATTGGAAAGGGAAAAAATCATATTTTCATGTATGGATAGAGTACTTGAGAATATGCGAACGGATTTGCATGCAAGTAAGGTTTTAGTTTGTTTTTTTCACTTTTCTTGCTCTATTGATTTCTATCATAGAATACGATCAAAAATGTTTTACTTTCAACTTCTAATACGAGTAATTAACTTGTATCTAAGACCCCTAACCTTATTCTTTTGACAGACATGCATTTTAGCCAATCAGTGCTTATTCATATAAATAACTCCATGGGAGTGAGCACAATCTTATCTATTTGGCACCCATGAACTAGTAGTGTCAAACTGTGGAAAAACTATCAACGGCTTAGAAATCAGTTTGAGTCTACCTAAGTTTAGCTTTCAATAAAGAATACAAAGAGAGCAAAGTAAATTTGATGATAAAAGTAAATTGGAAAGCCGTTTAAAATTACATGCCCTATCTGAATTATGACTTGATTGTCCCTTTAAGAATATTATGTAACCCAACCAGATAAAGATCTAAATTGAGAAATACAATGCACAACATGCATATTTTACATTCCTTTAACAAGGTTATATTAATATACTTTTACTTTGTGTTGAAGCCTCTGCAGACTGCCCCCTTATCTCAGCTATTTTGACAGAATTTCATTTTAGCCAATTAGTGCTGGTTCATTAATAATTACACGGGAGTGAGCACACTGTTATCTATATGACACACATGAACTAGTACTGTCCAACTGTGAAAAACTGTCAAAATGCCCTGAGATAGGAGGAGGCCTTCAACGGTTTAGAAATCAGTTGGATCATACTAAGGTTTTGCTTTCAAAAAAGAATACCAAAAGAACAAAGCAAGTTTGATGACAAAAGTTAATTGAAAAGTTATTTAAAATTGCATGCCCTTTCTGAATCATTTTGACTTGACTTTCCCTTGGACAGAACATTGGAGTGTGAAATATATACAGTAAATTTAAAACATTTCTAAATAAATAAATAAATAAATACATATTACACACACACACACACACACACACACCTGAGACCTGCTGTTTACCTATACCTCTGTGGCTCTAAAGATGTCCTCCACTGCTAAAGCCTACAATCCGTAAGCAGATATATATATCAAAATAACAAGAGTATTGCATTGAGCAATGATACTTTTTTTATTGGACTAACTATACATTTATAAGATGACAAGCTTTCGGAAGAGTTCCTTCCTTTATCAAGTCTGAAGCAATACTAACCAATTCAATGGAATTTACAGATTGTATCTTAAAACACAGAATAGCTAAGAAGACAGTGCAGGGAGAGGAGGAGGTGTCGTAAAAATCATGAGGGGGGCTTAGGTAACAGGCAGACAGTGTCCAGTGTAGGAGAACAGACAGGAGAAATATATAGCTTTACATAGAGCATATACTGACATAAAGTTATATATCAACATTGAATCAATATCTATAGAGATGTGAAATTGTATATACAGGGGGAATACAAAAGTTAAGAAAAGACAAAAGTGTGGACATAGGCTTACCTGTGTACCTATGTATAAAGAATGTGGAATATACAATGTAATTGACTAAATGAAAGTACATTACAAAAATTTTTGATAATGTGTTAAGAATCCAGAGTCCACATTTAGTCCAGAATTAAACAGGTTGAAGTGCATTATCATTTTCATTTCAAAGGTTTTTCTTTCCATGGTGTTTTTGAAGTTGCCTCTGAGAATTTTGATACATGATACATTGCACTGCATGTGAAATGGGATGCTATATTGGAGAAACAAGCCAAAAACTGCACCTTCGAATGAACTTACACAGACACTCAATCAAAAACCACTGTGAAACAAAATACTGCACCCCTGTTGGTCACCATTTCACCCAACCTGACCACTCCATCCAAAACCTCAAAATCAAAATTCTCAGAGGCAACTTCAAAAACACCATGGAAAGAAAAACCTTTGAAATGAAAATGATAATGCACTTCAACCTGTTTAATTCTGGACTAAATGTGGACTCTGGATTCTTAACACATTATCAAAAATTTTTGTAATGTACTTTCATTTAGTCAATTACATTGTATATTCCACATTCTTTAGAACAGTCCAGTTCCCAATGCAAATGTCTAATGCGTGCCCATTTGTGTTAAAAAAATTAAAACTGGATGATTCATCACATATGTGTGATCTAAAAATTTTACAATCAATGAAACCAGCAAAAATATGCATATAGGATGCATGAATGGGGCAGTTTAACAATAGTAATAAAATAGGAGCAGGACTTAGTCATTGGTCAATTGGTCATTTATTATCTCAATTTGAATGATTTTTTCCATAAGGTTTTCTAAACAATGCAGTAGCACAGCAAATACGTTATGCAGGATGCTTGGTTTTATATGAAGAGCTATTAGCAGTAGAAAATGAGGTTCTTATCCCACAGTTGCTACAGTTGATACCTTGAAAGACCACATCTTGAATAGTGTGAACAGTTTTGGAGGCTGTTGGCTCTATTTATAAAAGGGAAGAATCAGAACCCTTTCAATGCAGGCTTGCTCATGTGATCTTGTAACTCCAAGTTAAAGTGATGGTAAACTTTACATGTTTTAAAGTTGGGTCTGAAATAGAGGGACTTTAATTGATCACTTCTAATCAAGATCCGCTGTAACTTTTTAATCTAGCGCTGTCAGTCTAATCCACTGTACTCCAGCTGCCCACTATAAAACTCATATTTTGTGAGCTAACAGTTTGAATTGTTCTACAATCAGCGCTATAACCGTACGGCACATTTGTGGCTAGAGCACCGATTGAAAAACAGTTCAAACCGTTAACTCACAAACAAGTTTAGATTTAAAAGTAAGTTACAATGCATCATTATTAGAAGTGATCAATTAAAGTCCATCTCAAATATCACTTCATTTCCGGACCTGATTTTAAAATATGTAAAAATGTACTATCACTTTAAGAAGCAGTGATCTTTAGACTGCTGCTTTCTAATCTTTCCACCAAATCAGAGGTGACAAACTTAAAACATCCCAAATTCACTGACAAGCTCTGCTCTTATGCAGTTAGTTGTGTGAGAATGAGTTGGGCTGCACAAATGATTGCTTGTACAATGGTACATTTATGCTGTGGATATTGCTTACTCACCACAAATGCAGGGAAGACAAGTTATCTGCCTGTAAACCTTGTCTGCCTGTAGTATAATAAATTGGTTCCTGTATCTGCAGAAGAATATAATGAACAAAAAATGTTAAAAAGAGGACTACTAAAAATCTACATGGTGTAAACAATAAAAAAACTTACTGGCTGCTGAAAATGTTACACTACATATATGATAAATTGACAGACAACCAGACAGACATATAGATAGAGTAGCAAGCATGCATATAGAAAAAACTGGCAGACATATTCAGAAAGACATTATTATCATTTATTTGTATAGCGCCGCCATATTCCATAGCGTTCGACATGAATAGGTATATATAGATATACAAGCCCAATTCTGAAAAAGTTTAATACAGTATGGAAAATTAAAAATAACAAACAAAAATAATAATTCACCTGTACTATATTAAAACACATTATTAACACACTGTCTGGGCCCCGATCCGATATGCAGCGTCGCCCGCAAAAGCCGGTGACGCCAAAATTTGCACTGGTTTGGTAGGTATCACATATATGACGTAACATAGAAGTTACGCTTGTATATTTCTGCCTTTGGCCATAGTTTTTTGGCCCATAGACAGGTATACCAAACCAGAGCAGTTTGGTATCCAATATACAGCGTAAGGACTTACGTGGCGAAAATGGACAAATCTTACTCCATTTTCACCTCGCCACAAATTGCAGGCGTAGTAAGCCTTACGCTGTGTATTGGAGCCCCGTAACTCCCTAAACTACCTGCAAAATAAAACCTAACACCTAACACATGCGCAATGTCTATCTACCTGTCAACCGCGATCCCCCGCCGCAATCCCTAATAAAGTATTTAACCCCTAAACCGCCGCTCCCGGACCCCGCCGTCACCTACATTAACTACCCCCTAATGTGAGCCCCTTACTCCGCTGCCACCTACATTACCTACCCCCTAATGTGAGCCCCTTACACCGCCGCTACCTACATGACCTACCCCCTAATGTGAGCTCCTTACACCGCCGCCACCTACATTACCTACCCCCTAATGTGAGCTCCTTCCCCGCCGCCACCTACATTACCTACCCCCTAATGTGAGCCCCTTACACCGCCGCGACCTACATTACCCACCCCCCTAATGTGAGCTCCTTACACCGCCGCCACCTACATTACCTACCCCCTAATGTGAGCCCCTTACTCCACCGCCACCTACATTACCTACCCCCTAATGTGAGCTCCTTACACCGCCGCCACCTACATTACCTATCCCCTAATGTGAGATCCTACCCCGCCGCCAGCTATATTAAAATTATTAACCCCTAATCTAATCCCCCTACCCCGCTGCCAGCTATATTAAATACATTAACCCCTAATCTAATCCCCCTATACTTACCTATAAAATAAACCCTAAGATAGCTACAATATAATTAATAACTACATTGTAGCTATTTTACAGTTTATATTTATTTTTCAGGTAACTTGGTATTTATTTTAACTAGGTACAATAGCTATTAAATAGTTAATAACTATTTAATAGCTACCTAGTTAAAATAATTACCAATTTACCAGTAAAATAAAGCCTAACCTAAGTTACAAATACACCTACACTATCAATAAATTAAATAAACTACAAATATCTAAACTAAAATACAATTAAATACACTAAACTAAATTACAAAAAAAAAAACCCACTAAATTACAAAAAATAGAAAAAGATTACAAGAATTTTAAGTTACTTACACCTAATCTAAGCCCCCTAATAAAATAATAAAGCCCTGTTCCGATCAGCCAATAGAATGCAAGCTCAATCTGATTGGCTGATTGGATCAGCCAATCAGACTGAACTTGAATCTGATTGGCTGATTGAATCAGCCAATCAGATTTTCTTACCTTAATTCCGATTGGCTGATAGAATCCTATCAGCCAATCTCGGAGTTCGAGGGATGCCATCTTGGATGACATCATTTAAAGGAAACTTAATTTGTCGTTCAGTCGTCGGGCCAGCTGGATGTTCCGCGTCGGAGGTCAGAAGAAGCTGGAAGAAAGAAGATTGAAGATGCCGCTTGGAGGAAGACTTCGCCCCGATGGAGGACCTCTTCTTTGCCGTTTGGATGAAGACATTGCCGGGATGGAAGACCTCTTCTTTGCCGCTTGGATGAAGACATCGCCAGTATGAAAGACCTCTTCTTTGCCGCTTGGATGAAGACATCGCCGGGATGGAGGACCTCATCTGGATGAAGAGTTCGGCCCGGCTGGGTGAAGACGACTCAAGGTAGGGAGATCTTCTGGGGGTTAGTGTTAGGTTTTTTTAAGGGAGTTTGGGTGGGTTTAGAGTAGGGGTATGTGGGTGGTGGGTTGTAATTTTGGGGGGTGGTATTGAGTTTTTTTTTACAGGCAAAAGAGCTGATTACTTTGGGGCAATGCCCCGCAAATACCCCTTTTAAGGGCTGGTAAAAGAGCTGGTTACTTGCTAATTTAGAATAGGGTAGGGCATTTTTTTATTTTGGGGGGCTTTATTATTTTATTAGGGGGCTTAGATTAGGTGTAAGTAGCTTAAAATTTTTGTAATCTTTTTTTATTTTTTGTAATTTAGTGTTTGGTTTTTTTTGTAATTTAGTTTAGTGTATTTACTTGTATTTTAGTTTAGATATTTGTAGTTTATTTAATTTATTGATAGTGAATAGTGATATTTGTAACTTAGGTTAGTATTTATTTTACAGGTAAATTGGTAATTATTTTAACTAGGTAGCTATTAAATAGTTATTAACTATTTAATAGCTATTGTACCTAGTTAAAATAAATACCAAGTTACCTGTAAAATAAGTATAAACCATAAAATAGCTACAATATAATTATTAATTATATTGTAGCTATCTTAGGGTTTATTTTATAGGTAAGTATTTAGATTTAAATAGGAATAATTTAGTTAATATTATTAATATTATTTAGATTTATTTTAATAATAATTACGTTAGGGGTGTTAGAGTTAGATAGGGTTAATATAGTTAATATATATATAATATAATAACTATATTAATTATATTAACCCTAATATAATTAGGGTTAATATAGTTAATATATTTATATATTATAATAACTATATTAACTATATTAACCCTAATATAATTAGGGTTAATATAGTTAATATATATAATATAATAACTATATTAACTATATTAACCCTAATATAATAAGGGTTAATATAGTTAATATATATAATATACTAACTATATTAACTATATTAACCCTAACATGATTATGGTTAATAAAGTTAATATAGGTTGCGGCGATGTAGGGGGATTAGATTAGGGGTTAATGTATTTAATATAGCTGGCGGCGGGGTAGGGGGATTAGATTAGGGGTTAATAATTTTAATATAGCTGGCGGCGGGGTAGGAGCTCACTTTAGGGGGTAGGTAATGTAGGTGGCCGCGGTGTAAGGAGCTCACATTAGGGGGTAGGTAATGTAGGTGGCGGCGGAGTAAGGGGCTCACATTAGGGGGTAGGTAATGTAGGTGGCAGCGGTGTATGGAGCTCACATTAGGGGGTAGGTAATGTAGGTGGCGGCGGAGTAAGGGGCTCACATTAGGGGGTAGTTAGTGTAGGTGGCGGCAGGGTCCGGGAGCGGCAGTTTAGGGGTTAATAACTTTATTAGGTGTGGGGGGGCCGGGAGCGGCGGTTTAGGGGTTAATACATTTATTATTCGGAGAGTGAGGGGGATAGCGGATAGAGGGGTATACGTGTTGGGCTATGTTTGGGAGGCGTGTTAGACAGTACGGGAGATTTAATACTTTAGTCAGTTTTTGTAGGTGCAGGCAGTTTCTAAATTGCCGTAAGTCACTGGCGACTTCAGAAATTTGTACTTACGCAGATTTCTGGACATCGCTAGTTTATCCGACTTATGGCACTTTAGCAATTGCCGGCGGGGTATATTGGATAGCTCGAGTTGCGAGCTGAAGCTACGGGCGGCAAAGTTTTCCACGCTTGTGCTGAAACCTGCGCCGTATATGGGATCGCGCCCCTGATGTTTTACTTTACTAACCCTACACGCTTTAAATTTGAATAAGCTCAAGAGAACGCGTTTACTTTCAACACATAATATGTCCATTATTTCTGCCTCGTGAAAAGAGCCGCAAAATACCCCTTATCGCTCGCGCACTACGTCACCCGTAATCTGGATCTTGCTAGGGGATAAGGAGTTAAAAATGAAGTATACTGTATTGTATTATAATCATTTATTATATAAATGCTTTGCTTAGATTTATGAGTTGATGCATAGATAGAAAGATAGATAAAAAATTATATATACATTTTTTAAATTGGTCACATAACTGTCTTATCTGCAGTAATTACTTGCAAGAAGACAAGAAGGTTAAAATAATACTTCATGGATTTAATATCATATTTTACAGCTGCACTGGTCATGCTATCTACTTTGTGTTTGTTTGCTTTGAAGTAACAAGAAAGAGAAAATCATGAAAATAAGATGTATTGGCAGACAGCCAAAAACATCCACCAGCTGCAAAGCCAGTTGGGACATTATGTTTCTTGACAGAAAATGTGTCATTCAAGTGCACAGCACTATTGTTTTCCTCACAGCGTGAATTGTGTTTTTGACGGGTTAGTGAGTATGTTAGTTTCAATTAATCCTTTTGTCAGGCAAGATTTTGGTTGCTTCATGTGTTATTGGATGCTAAAAATATGTACCTGAATACTAGAAAACAAGTGACTCCCCTCTGAGAACTAAGCATTTAAATTGAGTATATATTTTTTTTTTTACATATATACTGAAATTCCTTTGCTAGCAATAGCTAGTTTTGCATTCTGATGAACAAAAGCAAAGCACACATGATTATATGCAAATTCAGACACATCTGAGAACATCTGATACTCAAATGTATAATCAACTAATGTTCCTCAAATAAATATACCCCTAACAATGTCAGTTTTAGGTTAGCATAGTAGGAATAAAATACAAGTGTAGTTAAAGTAGGTCAGGATAAACCAGGATACCAAATGTATAAAGCAATCTAGAATTTAAGATGGCAATAATGAATATTCTTATATAGAACTATTTTTAAATAAACGATTTATCATAATTTGTGATAATAAAAGGCAGTTATGTGCTGTAGCACCTAATAAAACCCATTTATGATGGATGCTTCTATGGGAGTTAAACAAAATGTGAAAAGGTCAAATCAGGTCAAGTAAAACTCAAAAATAAATTGATTGAATGCAAAAGTCAGTGTTGAAATGCCCTCAAATGAATATAAGATTTTAAATAATCTTTTTTTTATTATTATTTTTATTTATTTATTTTTTACAATATGAAATTTTTTTCTTTTCAAATGTATCAATGCTTTAGTAATAAGCCTTTAAAAACATGCAACAACTGTTGAAATAATAGTCACTGTGTGTAGGCACATTTTCCTCCAGCCCATATTTTGTGGCACATGACCTCACAAACATTGTGCATGAACAAAGTGTATGTGTACTTTTTTTTTTTTATCTATCTGCAAAAAGGGTTAAATACATGCCTACAGTAATGCTTCTATTACAATGTTATGCCAGCTCCCTGTGATGAACTCTTTCATTTTTAATGGCAATTCAAATGAACATCCAATCGATGTGTGTGTCATATGACATCCATGAAGTCAACCCTTTGAAAGCCTTTAGGAAGCCTATGTAGAGAGTGGGTGGGACTGCTCTCTATATCACAGCCCAACCAAAAGAGGAAATTAAGGGGGGGGCAGAAGATATCAAGTAGGATGATAAATATTTTATTACAAATAATTATTATGCGTTTTCGCTTTAACACTAATATATTTTTTATTGCAACATTTTCAAAGTCTAAAATTTACAATCACTTTACGTAAAATAAAGGAGATAGATGAAAAGTAGTTAATTAAATGGTGGGAAAGAAGAAGATGATTATTTCAAATGGATATTCGAAACAGGTATTTGTTTTTTCTTTCTAGAAATATCCTCTACCTCTTGTAAAAGAAATGTCAGAAATACAACTTTTAGTGCTTCTCCTTATTAACATGTTAGTGATGGCTAATGATTGTGAAGCACATGTAAAGTCCATGCGTGAATACAAATGCACACTGCTATTTGTGCTTGGAGACAACAATTAAGTCATATTTGCATATGCAACTTCTTGCTTGTTTTAGAAATTTCAATTGAATTTCCTGGCATGAGTATATATTAAAAATATGAACATGCAACAAAAGATAGAAAAGTGGAAAGTGTCAACAAAAGTTGTTAAAATTATCATTTAAATGATCAGTTAATTTATTTCATTAAAGGGACAGATAAGTCAAATTTATACTTACATTGATTGGATAGAGCATGGCATTTTAAACAATCTTTTAATTTACTTCTATTATTAATTTTGCTTAGCTCTATTGGTATCCTTTGTTAAAGAGCAATTCTAGGTGTGCTCAGGAGCATGCATGTGTCTTAAGCCATCTGGCAACAGTGTTTGCAACATTGTTTATACCAATGTTATACATAGTTACAAACACACCTGTCATAGACTGCTATTGACACATGCACACTCCTAAGCTCCTAGGTTTAGTCTTCAACAAACAATACTAAAGGAAACCAAGCAAATTTAATAATAAAAGTAAATTGGAAAGTTGTTTAAAATTGCATGCTCTATCTGAATGATGAAAGTAATTTTTTTTCTTTATTGTCCCTTTAATTATAATACAAATATGTGTATTTTAAAGGGATAGTAAACACCAAAAAAGTCATTGTTTAAAAAGATAGATAATAACTTTTTCTTTCATGTAATTAGCAAGAGTCCATGAGCTAGTGACGTATGGGATATACATTCCTACCAGGAGGGGCAAAGTTTCCCAAACTTCAAAATGCCTATAAATACACCCCTCACCACACCCACAATTCAGTTTTACAAGCTTTGCCTCCCGTGGAGGTGGTGAAGTAAGTTTGTGCTAGATTCTTCGTTGATATGCGCTTCGCAACAGGTTGAAGCCCGGTTTTCCTCTCAGAGTGCAGCAAATGTCAGAGAGATGTGAAGAGAGTATTGCCTATTTGAATACAATGGTCTACCTCTAGAGGATCTATTTCATAGGTTCTCTGTTATCGGTCGTAGAGATTTCTTCTCCTACCTCCCTTTTCAGATCGACAATATACTCTTATATACCATTACCTCTACTGATTCTCGTTTCAGTACTGGTTTGGCTATCTACTACATGTAGAGGAGTGTCCTGGGGTAAGTTAATCTTATTTTTTTGTGACACTCTGCGCTATGGTTGGGCACTTTATATGTAAAGTTCTAAATATATGTCTATAAACTTATATTTGCCTTGATTCAGGATAATCAGTATTCCTTTTTTAATACAGACTGTCAGTTTCATTATTGGGATAATGCATTTAATTATTTTTTCTTACCTTGAAAAATTTCATTTGGCCATTTTTTCCTGCATGCTGTCAGGCTCGCGGGGGCAGAAAATGCTTCTTTTTATTACGTCATTTTTGGCGCAAACTTTTTGTGGCGCTAAAATTTTTTTGTCATTTCCGGCCGGAAGTTGTATTCTGTTAAGCATGCGTATTCAGAAATTTTTTTGCACCAAAAAAATGTGGGCGTCTTTTTTACTCACTTTATTTAATCATTTTCTTTTCATTGCTTCTGGTTTCTAGAAGCTTATTATTTTGCATTCTTTCCCATTCCTGAAACTGTCATTTAAGGAATTTGATAATTTTGCTTTATATGTTGTTTTTTCTATTACATATTGCAAGATGTCTCATCCTGACCCTGGATCAAAATCCACTAATGGACAGAGGCTGCCTGATGCTGGTTCTACCAAAGTTAAGTGCATATGTTGTAAACTTGTGGTAACTGTTCCTCCAGCTGTAGTTTGTGAAAGCTGTCATGATAAACTTTCCAATGCCGATTGTGTTTCCATTAGTAATAATCCTTTACCTGTTGTTGTTCCTTCAACATCTATTGTTCAGGATGTTCCTGTTAATGTAAAAGAATTTGTTTCTAATTATATTAAGAAGGCTCTGTCTGTTATTCCTCCTTCCAGTAAACGTAAAAGGTCTTTCAAAACTTCTAACATTTCAGATTAATTTTTAGGTGACTGCCATCATTCTGATTTATCTGTTTTTGATGAGGTTTTTTCTGGTTCAGAAGATTCTACTACAGATATAGATACTGATAAATCTTCATATTTATTTAAGATGAAGTTTATTCGTTCATTGCTTAAAGAAGTTTTGATTGCTTTAGATATGGAGGAGTCCAGTCCTCTTGATACTAAAACTGCTAAACGTTTAAATTCGGTTTATAAACCTCATGTGTTAATTCCGGAAGTTTTTCCAGTTCCTGATGCTATCTCAGATGTGATTGCTAGGGAATGATATAGTCTGGGTACTTCATTTACTCCTTCTCCAAGGTTTAAGAAATTGTACCCAGTGCCATCTGATAGATTGGAATTTTGGGATAAAATCCCTAAAGTCGATGGGGCTATCTCTACTCTAGCCAAACGTACTGCTATTACTACGGCAGATAGCACTTTGTTTAAAGATCCTTTCGATAGGAAAATTGAATCTTTTTTTAGAAAAGCGTATTTATGTTCAGGTAATCTACTTAGACCTGCTATCTCTTTGGCTGATGTTGCTGCAGCTTCAACTTTTTGGTTGGAGGCTTTAGCGCAACAAGTGACAGATCATAATACATATAGCATTGTTAAACTTCTTCAACACGCTAATAACTTTGTCTGTGATGCCATTTTTGATATCATTAGAGTTGATGTCCGGTATATGTCTTTAGCTATTTTAGCTAGACGAGCTTTATGGCTTAAATCCTGGAAAAGTAGATATGACTTCTAAGTCAACTTTGCTTTCTCTCTCTTACCAAGGTAATAAGTTGTTTGGTTCTCAGTTGGATTCTATAATTTCAACTGTTACTGGAGGGAAGGGTGCCTTTTTGCCTCAGGGAAAAAAATCTAAAGGTAATTTCAGGGCTGCTAATCGTGTTCGTTCCTTTCGTCAGAAGGAGCAGAAGCCTGATCCTTCCCCTAAAGGAACAGTTTCCGGTTGGAAACCTAATCCAGTCTGGAATAAATCTAATCCTTCCAGAAAGACAAAACCAGCCCCTAAATCCGCATGAAGGTGCGGCCCTCATTCCAGCGCAGCTTGTAGGGGGCAGGTTACGTTTTTTCAAAGATGTTTGGATCAATTCGGTTCACAATCTTTGGATTTAGAACCTTGTTTCGCAAGGGTACAGAATAGGTTTCAAAGTAAGACCGCCTGTGAGAAGATTCTTTCTCTCACGCATTCCAGTCAATCCAGTAAAGGTTCAGGCATTTCTGAAATGTGTTTCAGACCTAGAGATAGCTGGGGTAATTATACCAGTTCCAGTTCTGGAACAGGGTCTGGGGTTTTATTCAAATCTATTCATCGTACCAAAGAAAGAGAATTCTTTCATACCGGTTCTGGATCTAAAAATATTGAATCGTTATGTAAGGATACCAACATTCAAAATGGTGACTATAAGAACTATTCTGCCTTTTGTTCAGCAAGGGCATTATATGTCTACAATAGATTTACAGGATGCATACCTGCATATTCCAATTCATCCAGATCACCATCAGTTTCTGAGATTCTCTTTTCTAGACAAGCATTACCAGTTTATTGCTCTTCCATTTGGTCTAGCAACAGCACCAAGGATTTTTTCGAAGGTTCTCGGTGCCCTTCTCTCTGTATTGCGGTATTTCCTTATTTGGACAATATCTTGGTACTTGCTCAGTCTTCACATTCTGCAGAATCTCATACGAATCAACTTGTGTTGTTTCTTCAAAGACATGGTTGGAGGATCAATTTGCCAAAGAGTTCCTTGATTCCTCAGACAAGAGTAACCTTTTTAGGCTTCCAAATAGATTCAGTGTCCATGACTTTGTCTCTGACCGAAAAGAGATGTCTGAAATTGGTTTCAGCCTGTCGAAACCTTCAGTCTCAATTGTTCCCTTCGGTAGCATTATGCATGGAGATTTTAGGTCTCATGACTGCTGCATCGGACGCGATCCCTTTTGCTCGTTTTCACACGAGACCACTCCAGCTTGGTATGCTGAACCAGTGGTGCAGGGATTATACAAGGATATAATATCCTTAAATCCCAATGTTCGACCATCTCTAACTTGGTGGATGGATCACCATCGTTTAATTCAAGGGGCCTCTTTCGTTCGTCCAACCTGGACTGTGATCTCAACAGATGCGAGTCTATCAGGTTGGGGAGCTGTTTGGGGATCTCTGACAGAGCAAGGGGTTTGGAAATCTCAGGAGGCGAGATTACCAATCAACATTTTGGAACTCCATGCGATTTTCAGAGCTCTTCAGTTCTGGCCTCTTCTGAAGAGAGAATCGTTTATTTGTTTTCAAACAGACAATGTCACGACCGTGGCATATGTCAATCATCTAATGAAGCACTCATTTGTACTGCTGGTGGCTCCAGCATGGCCTCACAGGTTTTGGTTTGCGGATCTCGTTCGGATGGCCAGTTGCCAACTTTGGACACTTCCGTTAAGGCCAGACCTTCTATCTCAAGGCCCTTTTTTTCCATCAGGATCTCAAATCATTAAATTTGAAGGTATGAAGATTGAACGCTTAATTCTTACTCATAGAGGTTCCTCTGACTCAGTGATTAATACTATGTTACAGGCTCAAAAATCTGTCTCTAGAAAGATTTATTATCGAGTTTGGAAGACTTACATCTCTTGGTGTTCTTCTCATAAATTCTCCTGGCATTCTTTAATAATTCCTAGAATTTTACAATTTCTTCAGGATGGTTTGGATAAAGGTTTGTCTGCAAGTTCTTTGAAAGGAAAAATATCTGCTCTTTCTGTTCTTTTTCACAGAAAGATTGCTAATCTTCCTGATATTCATTGTTTTGTACAGGCTTTGGTCCGTATCAAACCTGTTATTAAGCCAATCTCTCCTCCTTGGTGTCTTAATTTGGTTTTGACAGCTTTACAGGCTCCTCCGTTTGAGCCTATGCATTCTCTGGACATTAAATTACTTTCTTGGAAAGTACTGTTTCTTTTGGCTATCTCTTCTGCTAGAAGAATTTCTGAGTTATCTGCTCTTTCTTGTGAATCTCATTTTCTGATTTTTCATCAGGATAAGGCAGTGTTGCGGACTTCATTTCAATTTTTACCTAAAGTTGTGAATTCTAACAACATTAGTAGAGAAATTGTTGTCCCTTCATTATGTCCTAATCCTAAGAATTCTAAGGAGAGATCGTTACATTCTTTGGATGTAGTTAGAGCTTTGAAATATTATGTTGAAGCTACTAAAGATTTTAGAAAGACTTCTAGTTTATTTGTTGTTTTTTCTGGTCCCAGGAAAGGTCAGAAGGCTTCTGCCATTTCCTTGGCGTCTTGGTTAAAGTCTTTGATTCATCATGCTTATGTGGAGTCGGGTAAGTCCCCGCCTCAAAGGATTACGGCTCATTCTACTAGGTCAGTTTCTACTTCCTGGGCTTTTAGGAATGAAGCTTCTGTTGATCAAATTTGCAAAGCAGCGACTTGGTCTTCTTTGCATACTTTTACTAAATTCTACCATTTTGATGTGTTTTCTTCTTCTGAAGCAGTTTTTGGTAGAAAAGTACTTCAGGCAGCTGTTTCTGTTTGATTCATCTGCTTATAATTTCAGTTTTTTTCATTATAAAGATTAAAACTTTTGATTTGGGTTGTGGATTCATTTTTCAGCGGAATTGGCTGTCTTTATTTTTATCCCTCCCTCTCTAGTGACTCTTGCGTGGAAGTTCCACATCTTGGGTATCTGCTATCCCATACGTCACTAGCTCATGGACTCTTGCTAATTACATGAAAGAAAACATAATTTATGTAAGAACTTACCTGATAAATTCATTTCTTTCATATTAGCAAGAGTCCATGAGACCCACCCTTTTTTTGTGGTGGTTATGATTTTTTTGTATAAAGCACAATTATTGCAATTCCTTATTTTTTTGATGCTTTTGCTCCTTTTTTTATCACCCCACTTATTGGCTATTCGTTAAACTGAATTGTGGGTGTGGTGAGGGGTGTATTTATAGGCATTTTGAGGTTTGGGAAACTTTGCCCCTCCTGGTAGGATTGTATATCCTATACGTCACTAGCTCATGAACTCTTGCTAATATGAAAGAAATGAATTTATCAGGTAAGTTCTTACATAAATTATGTTATTTACCATTCCCCAGTTTTGCATAACTAACACTGTTATAGAAATATACTTTTTACCTGTGTAACTACTTTGTATCTAAGCTTCTGCTGACTGCCTCAGATCTTTTGACAGACTTGCATTTCAGGCAGTTAGTGCTGACTCTTAAATAATTTTACATACATGAGCACAATGTTATTTATATGACACACATGAACTAACACCCTCTATCAGTGAAAAACTGTCAAATGCATTCAGATAAAAAGCAGCCTTCAAGGGCTTAGAAATTAGCATATGAGCCTTACTAGGTTTTAGCTTTAAACTAAGAATACCAAGAGAACAAAGCAAATTTGATGATACAAGTAAATGAGAAAATTATTTAAAATTACATGCCTTATCTGAATCAAGAAAGTTTAATTTGAACTTTACTATCCCTTTAACATCTTCATACACTTTGGCTAGAATGTCACCTTAAAGGGACATGAAACCCACATATTTTCTTTTATGATTTAGAAAGAGAATGCAATTTTAAACATCTTTCTAATTTACTTATATTATGTCATTTGTTTTATTCTCTTGATATTCTTTGCTGAAAAGCATATCTAGATATGCTCAGTAGCTGCTGATTGGTTACTGCACAGTGCACATAGAATCCTTGTGTGATTGGCTCACCCATGTGCATTGCTTTTTCTTCAACTAAGGATATCTAAAAAATGATGCAAAATAAATAATACAAGTAAATTGTAATGTTGTTTAAATTTGTATTCTCTATCTGAATCATGAAAGAAAGATGTTGGGTTTAGTGGCCCTTTAAGTGAATGGAACCACATCAGACAGAATGAAAATGCAATATATTTATGGAAAACATTGCAGACATTGCAGTAGTGAAATTGGAATAATTAAAGAAATGAATAAATGGATGAAATATGTGGCAATAGAAAATAAGAAACTTGAAATGCACATGTAATTAAATGTGTGGGTGAATAAAAGAAAATGAAGATTAAGTGAGGTAGAATAAATGCAGAGATAGCTAAGAAGAAAATGTATTTGATGGCTTTAATAAAGAGGAAGCTAGCAAATAAATTGAATGGAGAGTCTTTCATCCATTGTCAACTTTTCCACATTAAGAGAAAATAAGTCTCTAAAACTAGCATGTGAAAACTGACCTTCACCCCTGAAGTTTCCATTTCATATGGAAAGTTTGCTACAAATAGCTAAACATTTACTGATATATTCTGCTGTTTTCTGCATTCTTCTAGAATAACATCTATGTTTTAAGTTCACTCTACAACCGTATTTCTCTGTTTTAACTTTTCTTGGAATTCAAAGTCAAGAATGCAACATTATCTCTGATTACTCATTCTGTTCTTTAATTGGTCCTATTTTGATTACAGGTTTTGTCATATTCTGATTAGCATCTAATACTTGGTCTAATATATTTGTGCTGGTTTTCTTCTACAATAGTAACCTCTTCTGGTCCCAACTATGGACTATTATACAATAATTGAAAAAGTAGCTTTTTTGTTTTGTTTAGTAGCAATTTAATATTCACGTATTACACAAAACTTGTATTTAAAATCCCTTGCTCTTGCTATGTACATATGGGTTATAGGTAGCGATGCTTGATACAAAACACAAAGTTGTAGGGATTTGTAGTTTTAAGGAACTTTAGTCACATATTTTGTTTACGTTACCATAACAACAACGTTAGTTGCCACATGTTCATGGGTAAGAGTTGGAGGGGGTAGCTAAAGGAGTCAAGCAGCTGTAGCAGTAGTAGTTTTAAATACGATTTAGTTTCCCTTCCCTTGGTGTTTTGTAAGATACAAGAAACAATTAATGTATTTTTATTTATATAAAAGAACAGTTACACTTGCAATACCACCCTATTATATAAATGAATACAATTTTCCTAATTTCAAAAATCTTAAATAATTAACATATAATTTATGCACAGATCACACAAATATATATTTTTAAAAAAGTATATTGCAAAGATTAAAATTCATTTATTATATTATTTTAAAACCATAAATATATTTTACCAATGCCCTGGTATTACTACTAACTGCATTAGAGTATATACAGCATCTATTAATTAAACATTTGTTTTCATAGATATTTATTAGTGTTTTTACATATTTACCAAAGGAAAGATTAATAAACGTGTTATGATGTTTATTTATAAAAATACAAAACAAACAAACATGCAATCTTATAAAGTTTATCAATACAATCATTCCACTAGTTTGAATTTACAAGTTTTGAATCCCCCCATAGCATAAAGATGTAGCAACAGCTTATAAATTTGTAGCAAGCATCGTATAATATGTTACCAGCGATGCATTCGGAAATCCCATAAAAAGCATTTGAAGCAATTGAAGCGTGATAGCTGACAATTTGCTAAAAAGCTCTTGTTACAGGTAGCTAACATCATGTAATCTAGCCATTTGTTATCATGTGACCATCTATAAAGCTGCACAATACATATATATTGTACTAGATCTTTTCTTAAAGTGTTTTGCTTTGATTAATTTTGTCCTGTGGATTTGCATCCAGTATATATATATATATAGAATATCACAATTGTGTTAACGTATTCCCCTATAAAAGTAAATGGAGCAAAAAGAGTGGTAAAAAAAACACCCTACCCATGCGCAAACCCGATCGCATATTCTCTAGTGCACTAACCTTACATGAAAATATTAATATTTAACATTCCAATATTCTTTACATAGCAGAATATCTTCTATTTATTCATGATGATTATATATATGTATAGATCTTTACAGATATTTATAGGAATATCTATTTAAAAATACATAGAACATTTTCTGCTTTGTGAAGAACATTGGAATATGAAATATTGCAATGCATTTTATTGACCGCAGCTTCTGGCTCTACTTAGTGGGTCTTAATTAGCATAAGCACATTGCGGGCATGCTGTCTAGTCACAGCCTGAATGTAGCTCCCTCCTGCTACCAGACCAGAGCAAGAGCGAGTTATATTCAGTTTAAAGGCGCGACAGCATGTGGCTAGACAGCATGCCCGCGATCAGATTAACACGAACAGTCACCTCTTTCTGCAACTGTAAGTCATCATTGTTAAATGGTAAGTAAGCTTGTGACAGATCATCCACTGTCACTAACTCCTTGCCAGGTATAAAGTCCAAGGTGAAGTCATACCTTTGAAGTCCCAGCAACAAACCTTACATTCTTGGAGGTGCATCTTTCAAGCCATTTTGGTAGATGTGAATCAAAGGTTTGTGATCAGTGTCATGTAAAAGGTGAGATATCATTGGACGCTATGTGCACAGATATCATCATCATTAATGTCTTCACATAGGAAGCTAATGGTATCAATTTTATTTCTGTATAATAACACAACCCCCCTTCTTGTTTGTAATGTACATATTGCAAACCTTTGTTCTAATTCATCAAAGGAATTGCCTCCAAAGTAATTTTATCACATGGCAGCACCCTCGGGTCTGAACACCCATATATAGAGTTTCCTCCCTACAAAGATCCGAATAGATAATGACCCCACGCAAGGACAACAGTCGCTCAGTCTATAATGACCTTTTGAAGCTAGCTGAATCGAAGAGGATGGAGAAATTAACACTTGTATGGTATACAAGTGATGATTCTTTTGAAGGCAGAATACACATTATGCTGGCTAACAGAAACATATGTTGAAGTACACTTACAAACACATGTTTATATTATAACTTTGAAATCCATTTTAAAGTACAAATCATCTGCAATCTGCAGAAATATTTAAAATACCAAGGTTTTACAGAAGAGTACCAACAAATGAGATTGCCTTTGGTAAATATATTATATTGGATAAGTATCTGTTATGAATTTAGAAAGTTTTAAATTATTTCAAAATAAATACATTTTTCTTTGTTTTCCAGGAATCTAATAAGCCTTACAGAGAGGAACAGTGTATGAAGATGAGATTTCTAAATACATACAGATACTATAAGTAATCATATAGATGCAACATAGATTTTGATCCCATGTCTTAAACACTGTTGAGACATGTATCATTAAATAACTATAATTGTCATCTATAATGGAAAACTCTCCCTTGTGCTGTCAGGCTTTGCCCTAATCTTTCTTCCTTTAAATGCTCCTGAAGACTTTTCTGTTCAGAGAAGCCTACCACCCAACTTAATAATATTTATCTTACCTAACAACATTTCCCTCATCTAACTCTGCATTAACATCTTTTTCAATCTTGCAGTCCTCACCTCCTGTTTCTCAACATCCTACCCTTCTATATTGTTAGTTCCCACGGAAACAGGGCCCTAGATTCCTCCTGTATGTGTTTGTAATTTTTTTCCTGTCTCTTAGAAGTTTTATATTATTGTTTTATTTAAATGAACTGTATCCATGGATAGCGCTGAGGAATATGTTGGCACTTCATAAATAATGTATAATAATAATAATAATAATGATATAAGATGGTGGAAAATGACATATGTACCAGTATATCAAATAAACTGATATATAAAATAAGTCCGATATACATATATTTATTATCAGTTTATACTACTAGTCCTTCATAAAAATTTGACTTTTAAACGCATCTTTAAAATATTATAAAAGTAGTATACTCATGTTTAGTATGAAAATACTCAGGTTAAATAGTATTAAATAATACCATACATATTGGACATGTTGTTTGCTGATACTGGTAATTATACATGTATTTAATGAACACTTTAAATCAAATACTAGACTGTAGCAGTATGTGATAGTAAGACTGTTTGACAGTGTCTGCTGCCACCAATAGTTCAGAAATGGTATTGCAGCCAAAAGGGATTGGCTGCTATTAAAATACATGCCTCTCCAGGGGCCAATGAGATGATCAGCTTCGAAGGGCCTATCAGAATACAAGCACCGATTGGTGCACATCTGAATGTTCACCAATGATTAGAATGGAGGTGGACTTTATCACTTGATAAAGTCTTATGCAAGATGAGAGGAAGGTTATGCTGCTGAATTTGGTCACTGACTTAAACCTGCTGTGTTGGATTACAGAAAGCAAAATTGATGTCAGTGGTATATCTCAGTGCTCATAGTATCCCAATAATGCTTAGTGATAAATGGGGTACCTAGCTACCCCTAGAAGTGGTAAAGATATGTTGGTTGTATTTCAGAAAGCGCCTAACTAGAGGCTATGGGAAATGGGTTTGGGAAATACCGTATAAGTTTATATTTCAAATATGATTAATTCTCATATGTGTAGGAATGTATTCCGGAATACTGGATTGAAATGTATACAAATTTATTTCCTCATACAATTGATTAAACATATGATTAAAACATACAGTTAAAAACATGGATCCATGTAAAGGTGTACAATTATAATAGGTAATAATCTTGAATCATAAAAAACAAAATGTTAACATATTAATTCCTAAACTCTCCTCTTAAAATTCTCTTTAAAATTCTTACAAAATTGTTTAAAACATATGGTTGGAGTATGGTTTGTTGTGGTCCCCAACCGGTTAGGGTGATTTGATATTTTCAAAAACAGTTTCTAGTCTCTTATTTGGTGTGTCTTCATCAGTAAAATGTGAAACAAAAAATTCTTTAAGTGTTATAGTAGTGATGAAAAAATATTGAAAAAATCCTTTTAAACGTAAATTCCAAAATATTAAAAATGAGGTAAAATAAAAAATAAAAAAGTAAAAAATAATAATAAAATTCTCCCGTGTTTTAGGTCCAAAATTGTGGTTTTGGTGATTGTGAGATACCAAATATGTGAAAAAATGTGAAAAAAATTAAATGAGGAATTAAATCCAAATCCTTTTCCAATAGTAAGTCTGTGATTAAAGTGAGTGTAGAAAATTATAGTTGGTGTGAATCTTCCTTCTCCTTAACAGATGGTTTGTTGTTGGTGTATTGATTGTAAGGTGTTCGGTCTGTGATAAAAGACTTTATCCTTATAAAACCTGTAAACCACAAAATGACATAGTGCAATAATGCTACAAATGTAATGGAAATAATGAAAAGTTGCTCACCAATGACTGTCAACGCATTTCGGCCTCTCAGTTAGGCCTTTCTCAAGACTATCTCTTAGTTATTATCTTAGTCTTGAGAAAGGCCTAACTGAGAGGCCGAAACACATTGACAGTCATTGGTGAACAACTTTTCATTATTTCCATTACATTTGTAGCATTATTGCACTATGTCATTTTGTGATTTACAGGTTTTATAAGGATAGAGTCTTTTATCACAGACCGAACACCTTAGAATCAATACACCAACAACAAACCATCTGTTAAGGAGAAGGAAGATTCACACCAACTATAATTTTCTACACACACTTTAATCACAGACTTACTATTGGAAAAGGATTTAGATTTAATTCCTCATTTAATTTTTTCACATTTTTTTCACATATTTGGTATCTCACAATCACCAAAACCACAATTTTGGACTTAAAACAGGGAGGAATTTTATTATTATTTTTTACTTTTTGATTTTTGATTTTACCTCATTTTTAATATTTTGGAATTTACGTTTAAAATGATTTTTTTCAATATTTTTTCATCACTACTATAAAACTTAAAGAATTTTTTGTTTCACATTTTTTGTTTCACATTTTACTGATGAAGACACACCAAATAAGAGACTAGAAACTGTTTTTGAAAATATCAAATCACCCTAACCGGTTGGGGACCACAACAACCCATACTCCAACCATATGTTTTAAACAATTTTGTAAGAATTTTAAAGAGAATTTTAAGAGGAGAGTTTAGGAATTAATATGTTAACATTTTGTTTTTTATGATTCAAGATTATTACCTATTATAATTGTACACCTTTACATGGATCCATGTTTTTAACTGTATGTTTTAATCATATGTTTTAATCAATTGTATGAGGAAATAAATTTGTATACATTTCAATCCAGTATTCCGGAATACATTCCTACACATATGAGAATTAATCATATTTGAAATATAAACTTATACGGTATTTCCCAAACTCATTTCCCATGGCCTCTAGTTAGGCGCTTTCTGATATACAACCAACAGAAAGAAAAATTGAACCTAATTTTATTTTCAGAAATTGCAAATACCTTTCTTATTTATGACGGTGAACTGGATAATTCTGAAAAAGCTGAAACTTACAAATTGGTTTGTGATAATGTATGGAGTTTTGTAATTCAATATTTTAAAACAAATGCATTCATTGTTGCTACATTTTAATTGAAGCTGGTAATTTAAAGAGGTACTTTGTATTTTAAATCTATGTTCCATAGCCCGGTATAGTTTAATAATAATGATAGTTGCTAAGTAAACCCTACTGCTAAGAAAGGTTTTTGTATTTCATATTTATAAGTCAGTCTTGGCTGATGCATTAATAATATAAAATTTCTGGTGGTATAATTGAAGTTATATATATAAAAATTTGGTTGTTAAATAGTTCAATTATCCTTTTTTGAAAATTATCTTTTGTGAGGTATCTTGTTATATTGGTAACTAAGCACTGTTAAGTTAGCAGTCCATATTTCGGCATTGGACTAAAATTGTTGGATAATTATAGACTGTTCTGGTATTCTCATTTTAGATATTTTAATAAGTGATTCAATGTGAGTAAGGTACATTTTTAGAGATACATTTGATGATCTGTTTTGTATAGAAAATTGTAACAGAATAAGCGTGTATAATTGATTCATAATCAGGTTTTTACATAAATATTATTCAAGGTGTCTATAAAGATAACTAATCAAGAACAAAGGATTGAATATTAATGATTAATATTCATAATAATAGATATACAACATTTATTGGTTGGCAACTGCTAAGATAAGTACACCAACACATTACTGGAGGTTACTGCTGAGATAATAATAAATTATATTATAACCCTAGTATATCCAACATCAGTTTCTGCTGAAAATACTCTCCCATACAAATAAACATGACATTTTTCACATCCGTAAACTAGTTCCAGTGTTTCCTTTTCAATTTCTGCATATGATTTTTTTTTATCCGTCACAATGCCCTATATGCATAAGCCACAGGCATCCATCCTGAGCCTTGATTTTGAAATAGAACTGCTCCCAATCCATTCTTTGAAGCATCAGTTCACAACTTTGTTTTTGCTGTTGCATCAGTTCACAACTTTGTTTTTGCTGTTTGATCAAAGAATTGCTTGATGGTGCAGTAGTAAGCATTTCCTTCAAAAACTTCTATTCTTTCTGGTGATTCTCTGACCATTCCCAGACACTGCACTAGTTGTTACATTAGTGCAGTTTTATCTGGTAAGTTGGGTATGCAATTGCCAAGGTAATTCAACATTCCTGGTACAAGTTGAATATCTTGATTATTTTCTGGCTGTGTCATTTCTGTAATTGCCTAATATTTTTAATGTCAGGTAAAACACCACCTCCAGTGAGCTGTTCTCCTAAATATTGAATTGAAGTTTTTTCTGAATTGACACTTTGTCTTATTTAACTTCAAATTATTCTCCTTAGCAATGTCTAAGACCATCTTTAGTCTTTTAATTATGTTTTACCCACGATCAGAATATCATCAATGAACACGGTATTCATTCAAGAAGTTGCTGCATGATACTATGAAACACTTCTGATGCTGAACACCATCCGAAGGGCAGCCTTTTGTAACAGTACCTCCCATAAGGAGTATTGAAAGTGCAGAGTTTCATGCTTTCCTCCTCCAGTGAAATCTGCCAAAATCCTGACAATTCATCCAGTTTGCTGAATACAGTTGAATAAAGAAAGATAAGGTAGCAGGCACTACAAGCAGGTGCAAAATAGTCCATAGTTTATTTGCAATAAAAAGACAAAAAAGTCATAGAAAAATGCTAAAAAAGGAGGTCACAAACAACAGGTGCAACAGACAAACAATGGAGGTGCTGAATACAGTTGCTCCACTTAGCTCTCCAAGCAATTCTGGTTTTGTTGGTAAGTGGAAGTGTTCTTTTAAAATGCTTTTATTCAGTTCCTTGGGGTCAATGTAGATTGTGAGACCTCCATCAGGGGTTTTTCCACCAACACCATAGATTGTACCCATTCCTTAGATGTCTTGATTTTCTTTATAGTATCTTTTTCCTCCATCCTGGCAAGTTCCTGTTTAAGATGATCCCTTAGAGCAACTGGAACATTTCCCATGACATGCACTACTGGATGAGAACCTTCTTTTAATTGTATTTTATGTTGCATTGGAAGACATCCAATTCGTTCAAATACTTCAGCATAGTTTGTTAATACATTTTCTATGTCATCTTCTTTATTAGTTCCATCAATGGCATTTACTCTTTGAATCAGGCCTAAAGTTTCACAAATTTGAAGACCCAGTAGAGCTGGTTTGTTTCCTGGAACTACCAGAATGTTAATTTAAAGTGTTTCATTTCCATATTCCAGGAACACACTGCACTTTCCAAGCACTGGAATAAAATCCCCATTATATGTCTTTAGTTTAACTGAGCTTTTCAGAAGTTCTGGTTTGTTCTTCAATTGTTGATACTTGCTCTCAGGCATCAAATTAGCGTGTGCACCGGTATCTACTTTGTAAGTATTGGTGCCATTTGTAATAGCTTCAATGACCCACTCCTTATCTGTAGCTTTGGTTAAGTCAAGTATTCCAATAAATAATTCTTCTGATTCTTCACTTTCTGACTGGTCAACAATGTGAACCATTTTTTTTAGCTTTACACATCTTGTGATAGTTATTCATTTTTCCACATTTTCTGCAGATTTGCCCATAAGCTGGAAATTGTCTTATACCATGTTGTTTTTCCACATCTGGTGCATAGCCAGGTTGTTACAGACTGTGAATTTGCTGTTTGTGTGATAAAACGTTTTCCTTTAATTTTATTTTCATAGTGTAGATTTCCCACTGTAACCACCATTACTGATGTTGCCGCTGTACTATGGATGAGTGTACGCACTTGTTCCTATGCTACCTGTGAACTTTGACAAATTTCTATTGCTTTTTCCAGTGTTAATTCTTTCTCTCTGAGCAATCGTTCTTTAGCCCTTATATTTTTGAAGCTATAACTAGCTGGTCTCTGATTAACCCCTTAATGACAGAGGACTTACCAGGTACGTCATAGAAAAACATTCCCTTAATGACAATTGACGTACCTGGTACGTCCTCTGTTGTTAGCAGTGCTGGAAGCGATCATGATCTGACGCAAAATATGCCCGAGAAAAAAAAAAATCAGATCAATAAAGATGCATGGGGATCTTCTTTGTTTAGTAAGGGATCTGGGAGGGGGAGGGATGTAGATAATTAAGGGGGGCCAGCTACACTACAGAAAACTAATTTTTAATCTAAAAAAGTTAAAAAAAACTATTTTTGGGGGCAAATTGGGTACTGGCAGACAGCTGCCAGTACCCAAGATGGCGGCAAATAGGTAGAGGGGGAGGGTTAGAGAGATGTATGGGGGGATCAGGGAGGTTGTGGGGTAAGGGGGGATGCAGACTGCAGACAGTATGAAAAAAAAAATAACAAAAAATAATAAATGATTTTTATTTCAGTACTGGCAGACTTTCTGCCAGTACTTAAGATGGCGGTGACAATTGTGAGGTGGGGGAGGGAAGAGTGCTGTTTGAGGGAGGTCAGGGGGGGATCAGGGGGTGGGATGTGTCAGGTGGGAGGCTGATCTCTACATTAAAGATAAAAATTAACCCTACAAGCTACCTAATTAACCCCTTAACTGCTGGGCATATTACAAGTGTGGTGCGCAGCAGCATTTAACGGCCTTATTATTACCAAAAAGCAACGCCAAAGCCATATATGTCTGCTATTTCTGAACAAAGGGGATCCCAGAGAAGCATTTACAACCATTTATGCCATAATTGCACAAGCTGTTTGTAAATAATTTCAGTGAGAAACCTAAAATTGTGAAAAATTTAACAGTTTTTTTTTATTTGATCGTATTTGGCGGTGAAATGGTGGCATGAAATATACCAAAATGGGCCTAGATCATTAATTTGGGTTGTCTATTACACTACACTAAAGCTAAAATTAAACCTAAAAGCTCCCTACAAGCTCCCTAGTTAACCCCTTCACTGCTGGGCATAATACACGTGTGGTGTGCAGCGGCATTTAGCGGCCTTCTAATTACCAAAAAGCAACGCCAAAGCCATATATGTCTGCTATTTCTGAGCAAAGGGGATCCCAAAGAAGCATTTACAACCATTTATGCCATAATTGCACAATATGTTTGTAAATAAATTCAGCGAGAATCCTAAAGTTTGTGAAAAAAATTGTGAAAAAGTCAACAATTTTTTTTATTTGATCGCATTTGGCGAAATATACCAAAATGGGCCTAGATCAATACTTTGGAATGTCTTCTAAATAAAAATATATACTTGTCAAGGGATATTCAGGGATTCCTGAAAGATATCAATGTTCCAATGTAACTAGCGCTAATTTTTAAAAAAAAGTGGTTTGGAAATAGCAAAGTGCTACTTGTATTTTTTGCCCTATAACTTGCAAAAAAAAAAAAGAACATGTAAACATTGGGTATTTCTAAACTCAGGACAAAATTTAAAAACTATTTACAATGGGTGTTTTTTGGTGGTTGTAGATGTGTAACAGATTTTGGGGGTCAAAGTTAGAAAAAGTGTGGTTTTTTTCCATTTTTTCCTCATATTTTGTATTTTTTTATAGTACATTATAAGATATGATGAAAATAATGGTATCTTTAGAAAGTCCATTTAATGGCGAGAAAAACGGTATATAATATGTGTGGGTACAGTAAATGAGTAAGAGGAAAATTACAGCTAAACACAAACACTGCAGAAATGTAAAAATAGCCATTGTCATTAAGGGTAAGAAAATTGAAAAATGGTCCGGTCATTAAGGGGTTAATGAATTATACATTGCTCCATAATTACATGATTTACTCTTCAGTTTTAAGTCAGTTACATACTCCTCAATAGTCTCTATTTCATTCTGCATTCTACATCTAAAAAGATACCTTTCATAGGTTTCATTGCATCTAGGTACACAGTATTTTTCAAATTTGTCTAGAACAACCTGATAATCATCCACTTCTTCATATGTAAATGTGAAGGTGTTGTATACATCTATTGCTGCTGATCCTGCTACAGTAAAAAAAAAGTGCAATCTTTTGTTCATCATCTTGCTCCTGAGCTCCTATAGCTCTAACATTTAGCTGAAATCTTTGCTTAAACCTCTGCCATGCATCTTCCATATTACCATTCATTTTCAATTCTGGTGGAGAATTTAACTTTTCCATCTTAATGTTACTAATTCTAGATTTCTTTCATGTAATTAGCAAGAGTCCATGAGCTAGTGACGTATGGGATATACATTCCTACCAGGAGGGGCAAAGTTTCCCAAACCTCAAAATGCCTATAAATACACCCCTCACCACACCCACAAATCAGTTTTACAAACTTTGCCTCCTATGGAGGTGGTGAAGTAAGTTTGTGCTAGATTCTACGTTGATATGCGCTCCGCAGCAGGTTGGAGCCCGGTTTTCCTCTCAGCGTGCAGTGAATGTCAGAGGGATGTGAGGAGAGTATTGCCTATTTGAATGCAGTGATCTCCTTCTACGGGGTGTATTTCATAGGTTCTCTGTTATCGGTCGTAGAGATTCATCTCTTACCTCCCTTTTCAGATCGACGATATACTCTTATATATACCATTTCCTCTACTGATTCTCGTTTCAGTACTGGTTTGGCTTTCTACTACATGTAGATGAGTGTCCTGGGGTAAGTAAGTCTTATTTTCTGTGACACTCTAAGCTATGGTTGGGCACTTTTATATAAAGTTCTAAATATATGTATTCAAACATTTATTTGCCTTGACTCAGGATGTTCAACATTCCTTATTTCAGACAGTCAGTTTCATATTTGGGATCATGCATATGAATAAATCATTTTTTCTTACCTTAAAAATTTGACTTTTCCCTGTGGGCTGTTAGACTCGCGGGGGCTGAAAATGCTTCATTTTATTGCGTCATTCTTGGCGCAGACTTTTTTGGCACAAAATTTTTTTTCTGTTTCCGGCGTCATACGTGTCGCCGGAAGTTGCGTCATTTTTGACGTTTTTTTGCGCCAAAGGTGTCGGCGTTCCGGATGTGGCGTCATTTTGGCGCCAAAAGCATTTAGGGGCCAAATAATGTGGGCGTCTTTTTTGGCGCTTAAAAAATATGGGCGTCACTTTTGTCTCCACATTATTTAAGTCTCATTATTTTGTGCTTCTGGTTGCTAGAAGCTTGTTCTATGGCATTTTTTTCCCATTCCTGAAACTGTCATTTAAGGAATTTGATCAATTTTGCTTTATATGTTGTTTTTTCTATTACATATTGCAAGATGTCCCACGTTGAAGCTGAGTCAGGAGATACTTCTGGAATATCCCTGCCTGGTGCTGGAGCTACCAAAGCTAAGTGTATCTGCTGTAAACTGTTGGTATCTGTTCCTCCAGCTGTTGTTTGTACTGTTTGTCATGACAAACTTGCTAATGCAGATAATATTTCCTTTAGTACTGTTACATTACCTGTTGCTGTTCCGTCAACATCTAATACTCAGAGTGTTCCTGATAACATAAGAGATTTTGTTTCTAAATCCATTAAGAAGGCTATGTCTGTTATTCCTCCTTCTAGTAAACGTAAAAAGTCTTTTAAAACTTCTCATTTTTCAGATGAATTTTTAAATGAACATCATCCTTCTGATACTGATATTGGTTCTTCTGATTCAGAGGATTCTGTCTCAGAGGTTGATGCTGATAAATCTTCATATTTATTTAAAATGGAATTTATTCGTTCTTTACTTAAAGAAGTCCTAATTGCATTAGAAATTGAGGATTCTAGTCCTCTTGATACTAAATCTAAACGTTTAGATAAGGTTTTTAAATCTCCTGTAGTTATTCCAGAAGTTTTTCCTGTCCCTGGTGCTATTTCTGAAGTAATTTCCAGGGAATGGAATAATTTGGGTAACTCTTTTACTCCTTCTAAACTTTTTAAGCAATTATATCCTGTGCCATCTGACAGATTAGAATTTTGGGACAAAATCCCTAAGGTTGATGGGGCTGTCTCTACTCTTGCTAAGCGTACTACTATTCCTACGGCAGATGGTACTTCCTTTAAGGATCCTTTAGATAGGAAGATTGAATCCTTTCTAAGAAAAGCTTACTTGTGTTCAGGTAATCTTCTTAGACCTGCTATATCTTTAGCGGATGTTGCTGCAGCTTCAACCTTTTGGTTAGAAGCTTTAGCGCAACAAGTAACAGATCATAATTCTCATAGCATTATTATTCTTCTACAACATGCTAATAATTTTATTTGTGATGCCATCTTTGATATCATTAGAGTTGATGTCAGGTATATGTCTCTAGCTATTTTAGCTAGAAGAGCTTTATGGCTTAAAACTTGGAATGCTGATATGTCTTCTAAGTCTACTCTGCTTTCCCTTTCTTTCCAGGGTAATAAATTATTTGGTTCTCAGTTGGATTCTATTATCTCAACTGTTACTGGAGGGAAAGGAACTTTTTTACCACAAGATAAAAAATCTAAAGGTAAATTTAGGTCTAATAATCGCTTTCGTTCCTTTCGTCACAACAAGGAACAAAAGCCTGATCCTTCATCCTCAGGAGCGGTATCAGTTTGGAAACCATCTCCAGTCTGGAATAAATCCAAGCCTTTTATAAAACCAAAGCCAGCTCCCAAGTCCACATGAAGGTGCGGCCCTCATTCCAGCTCAGCTGGTAGGGGGCAGATTAAGTTTTTTCAAAGAAATTTGGTTCAATTCTGTTCACAATCTCTGGATTCAGAACATCGTTTCAAAAGGGTACAGAATTGGCTTCAAGATAAGGCCTCCTGCAAAGAGATTTTTTCTTTCCCGTGTCCCAGTAAACCTAGCGAAGGCTCAAGCATTTCTGAAATGTGTTTCAGATCTAGAGTTGGCTGGAGTAATTATACCAGTTCCAGTTCTGGAACAGGGGCTGGGGTTTTATTCAAATCTCTTCATTGTACCAAAGAAGGAGAATTCCTTCAGACCAGTTCTGGATCTAAACATATTGAATCGTTATGTAAGGATACCAACATTCAAAATGGTAACTGTAAGGACTATCCTGCCTTTTGTTCAGCAAGAGCATTATATGTCCACAATAGATTTACAGGATGCATATCTGCATATTCCGATTCATCCAGATCACTATCAGTTTCTGAGATTCTCTTTCCTAGACAAGCATTACCAGTTTGTGGCTCTACCGTTTGGCCTAGCTACAGCCCCAAGAATTTTTACAAAGGTTCTCGGTGCCCTTCTGTCTGTAATCAGAGAACAGGGTATTGTGGTATTTCCTTATTTGGACGATATCTTGGTACTTGCTCAGTCTTCACATTTAGCAGAATCTCATACGAATCGACTTGTGTTGTTTCTTCAAGATCATGGTTGGAGGATCAATTTACCAAAAAGTTCATTGATTCCTCAGACAAGGGTAACCTTTTTAGGTTTTCAGATAGATTCAGTGTCCATGACTCTGTCTTTGACAGATAAGAGATGTCTAAAGTTGATATCAGCTTGTCGAAACCTTCAGTCACAATCATTCCCTTCGGTAGCTTTATGCATGGAAATTCTAGGTCTTATGACTGCAGCATCGGACGCGATCCCCTTTGCTCATTTTCACATGCGACCTCTTCAGCTCTGTATGCTGAACCAGTGGTGCAGGGATTACACAAAGATATCTCAATTAATATCTTTAACACCGATTGTACGACACTCTCTGATGTGGTGGACAGATCACCATCGTTTAGTTCAGGGGGCTTCTTTTGTTCTTCCGACCTGGACTGTAATTTCAACAGATGCAAGTCTGACAGGTTGGGGAGCTGTTTGGGGGTCTCTGACAGCACAAGGGGTTTGGGAATCTCAGGAGGTGAGATTACCGATCAATATTTTGGAACTCCGTGCAATTTTCAGAGCTCTTCAGTCATGGCCTCTTCTAAAGAGAGAATCGTTCATTTGTTTTCAGACAGACAATGTCACAACTGTGGCATACATCAATCATCAAGGAGGGACTCACAGTCCTCTGGCTATGAAGGAAGTATCTTGAATTCTGGTATGGGCGGAATCCAGCTCCTGTCTAGTTTCTGCGGTTCATATCCCAGGTATAGACAATTGGGAAGCGGATTATCTCAGCCGCCAAACGTTACATCTGGGCGAATGGTCTCTTCACCCAGAGGTATTTCTTCAGATTGTTCAAATGTGGGGACTTCCAGAAATAGATCTGATGGCCTCTCATCTAAACAAGAAACTTCCCAGGTATCTGTCCAGATCCAGGGATCCTCAAGCGGAAGCAGTGGATGCATTGTCACTTCCTTGGAAGTATCATCCTGCCTATATCTTTCCGCCTCTAGTTCTTCTTCCAAGAGTAATCTCCAAGATTCTGAAGGAATGCTCGTTTGTTCTGCTGGTAGCTCCAGCATGGCCTCACAGGTTTTGGTATGCGGATCTTGTCCGGATGGCCTCTTGCCAACCGTGGACTCTTCCGTTAAGACCAGACCTTTTGTCGCAAGGTCCTTTTTTCCATCAGGAACTAAAATCCTTAAATTTAAAGGTATGGAGATTGAACGCTTGATTCTTAGTCAAAGAGGTTTCTCTGACTCTCACAAGTCAGAGGTTTCTCTGACTTGTGATTAATACTATGTTACAGGCTCGTAAATCTGTTTCTAGGGAGATATATTATAGAGTCTGGAAGACTTATATTTCTTGGTGTCTTTCTCATCATTTTTCCTGGCATTCTTTTAGAATTCCGAGAATTTTACAATTTCTTCAGGATGGTTTGGATAAAGGTTTGTCTGCAAGTTCCTTGAAAGGACAAATCTCTGCTCTTTCTGTTCTTTTTCACAGAAAGATTGCTAATCTTCCTGATATTCATTGTTTTGTACAAGCTTTGGTTCGTATAAAACCTGTCATTAAGTCAATTTCTCCTCCTTGGAGTTTGAATTTGGTTCTGGGGGCTCTTCAAGCTCCTCCGTTTGAACCTATGCATTCGTTGGACATCAAATTACTTTCTTGGAAAGTTTTGTTCCTTTTGGTTATCTCTTCTGCCAGACGAGTTTCTGAATTATCTGCTCTTTCTTGTGAGTCTCCTTTTCTGATTTTTCATCAGGATAAGGCGGTGTTGCGAACTTCTTTTAAATTTTTACCTAAGGTTGTGAATTCTAACAACATTAGTAGAGAAATTGTGGTTCCTTCATTCTGTCCTAATCCTAAGAATTCTAAGGAGAGATCATTGCATTCTTTGGATGTTGTTAGAGCTTTGAAATATTATGTTGAAGCTACTAAGAATTTCCGAAAGACTTCTAGTCTATTTGTTATCTTTTCCGGTTCTAGGAAAGGTCAGAAGGCCTCTGCCATTTCTTTGGCATCTTGGTTGAAATCTTTAATTCATCATGCTTATGTCGAGTCGGGTAAAACTCCGCCTCAAAGGATTACAGCTCATTCTACTAGGTCAGTTTCTACTTCCTGGGTGTTTAGGAATGAGGCTTCGGTTGATCAGATTTGCAAAGCAGCAACTTGGTCTTCTTTGCATACTTTTACTAAATTCTACCATTTTGATGTGTTTTCTTCTTCTGAAGCTGTTTTTGGTAGAAAAGTACTTCAGGCAGCTGTTTCAGTTTGAATCTTCTGCTTATAATTTAAACTTTATTTTGGGTGTGGATTATTTTTCAGCGGAATTGGCTGTCTTTAATTTATCCCTCCCTCTCTAGTGACTCTTGCGTGGAAAGATCCACATCTTGGGTAGTCATTATCCCATACGTCACTAGCTCATGGACTCTTGCTAATTACATGAAAGAAAACATAATTTATGTAAGAACTTACCTGATAAATTCATTTCTTTCATATTAGCAAGAGTCCATGAGGCCCACCCTTTTTTGTAGTGGTTATGATTTTTTTTGTATAAAGCACAATTATTCCAATTCCTTATTTTTTATGCTTTCGCACTTTTTTCTTATCACCCCACTTCTTGGCTATTCGTTAAACTGATTTGTGGGTGTGGTGAGGGGTGTATTTATAGGCATTTTGAGGTTTGGGAAACTTTGCCCCTCCTGGTAGGAATGTATATCCCATACGTCACTAGCTCATGGACTCTTGCTAATATGAAAGAAATGAATTTATCAGGTAAGTTCTTACATAAATTATGTTTTATTTTGTTTTGGATTATGCAGTATTAATATAAAATATGGTAGTGCTGTTCGAATCACAGTCACTTGTACATGTTATGATGCACTTACTCAATTCATGAGAAGAAGCTGTAGTCACTCTGCCAGAGCTTTGACCGACATTCTTTCAATTTGCTGCAAAGATTTCTTATGGATTCCTTAGAATCCTTGTATGTCAGTTCAGATGGAAGCAGTGAACTCCTTATTCTGATACTGTTTTCTCTTAGTTTATACTAGGAGATCAAGCACAGGTCTTCATAACTGTAAACTTTATTAAGAATGCTACACACTCACACACAATGCAAGAGCCACTTCCTGACTACACTATTGTGCACAAAACAACAGTTTGGATATGGTTCATACCAACTGATTATCTCAATATCACACAAATAGTATTTTACTTTTGCCTCTATTTTCATATGAATGTGTTTTTCTATTAGGGCAATAAGTGTTTTGCATATTTTGACACAATTTTGCTATCTTTAAGTTTGCAAGATAAACAGCAACCTTGCAAGGGTAAAATGTTTAGAGAATACACCAAACCTGGAGATTTTTTAGCTTTGCCGTAACATCGGCAGGAGAAACTCATTTCACAATAAGGAAAATGCTTTAAATTTCATATTAAAAGTACAAATCTAAAGCATATTTGCGTGTGCGGTGTAGTTCTATTATAATTTCTATTGTGCGCGTTCATTTTTTTTCCTGCATAATTTTAAAATAAAAAATTTCCAGGAAATACCATTTTTACACAACATTTTCATTATAATTTTACTGTGATTTAACAATAGACTTTTTGAATTTTTAACTGCGTTTTTTTTTGTATTTGTTATAATTTTTAGATTACACTTTTTTTGTGAGCCCTGCTATACTATATGTATCACTCATTGGGAAATACAAAAGCATGTTCTGTACCACATGTATAAACAACATTAAGAGGCCTATCTATCAAGCCATCAACTTTCTTGCATTCAACGGCACCAATACGCTCGCCTAACATCGCCTTACTTTGCGGACGCGGACCTGAATACGTTCTCCATATATATAAAAAAGCCTGCAAAAATGCTGTGCACCAAGTACAGGACGGTGAGCAGCAGACTGTTAACTAGCAGTCATCAATCTTGCTGCTATTCGGCTTTTTAACAACTTTATTCATACCCTGTCACTAAACACCGCCACTATACTAAAATGTTTAACCCCTATCCCGCTGCTCCTGGACCCTGCCGTAACTAAATAAAAGTATTAACTCCTATCCCACCACTCCCGGACCCCACCGCAACTAAATAAAAGTATTAACCCCTATTCCGCCGCTCCTGGACCCCACCGCAACTAAATAAAAGTATTAACCCCTAAACCCCTGGCCTCCCACATCACTACCACTAACTAAACCTATTAACCCCTAAACCGCCAGCCCCCCACATCGCCATAAACTAACCTAACAACCCGCTACCTTTATATTAAAATTACAACATCCCTATCTTATAATAAATTTAAACTTACCTTTAGAATTAAAATAAACTATATTAAACTATTAATTAACCTACCCTAACTATTTTCCTACAATTAAATTAAACTATATTAAACTATTAATTAACCTACCCTAACTATTATACTAATAATACATTAAACTACCAATTAAATGAACTATATTACATATTTAAAAACCTAACCCTACTCAAATTATTTAAATATACAATTGAAAATTTCTAAATTTCAAAAAAATAAACACTAAGTTACAAAAAACAAACAAACCACAGTATCAAAAATAAAAAGGAATTACACCTAATCTAATAGCCCTATCAAAATAAAAAAGCCCCCCAAAATAAAAAAACCCTCTAGCCTACAATAAACTACCAATGGCCCTTAAAAGGGCCTTTTGCGGGGCATTGCCTCAAAGAAATCAGCTCTTTTACCTGTAAAAAAAAATACAAAAACCCCTCCAACAGTAAAACCCACCACCCACACAACCAAACCCCCCAAATAAAAACCCTATCTAAAAAAACTAAGCTCCCCATTGCCCTGTAAAGGGCATTTCTATGGGCATTGCCCTTAAAAGGGCATTTAGCTCTTTTACTGCCCAGACCCTACTCTAAAAATACAACCCACCCAAAATAAACCTTAAAAAATCCTAACACTAACCCCCGAGGACCCACTTACAGTTTTTAAAGTTCCGCTTGAAGGATCCATCCAGCCAGCAAGAGTCTTCATCCGGGTGGCCTCTTCCATCTTTATCTAGCTTCGGGTACATCCTGAAGACATGTGATGAGGAGCTCCTCTTCAATACGGCTCCGCTGTAAACTGGATCTTGAATGCAAGTGACGTCATCCAAGATGGCATCCCTTACATTCCTATTGGCTGAAAGGTTCCAATCAGCCAAAGGATTAGATCCCCTAAAATCCTATTGGCTGTTCCAATCAACCAATAGGATTTGAGCAGCTCTCATCCTATTGGCTGTCCAATCAGCCAATAGGATTGAGCTCTCTGTAAAAAAGTTGCAACACCATGTCATCGTGACTGGAATGCCGTAAAGAGGGTTATACAGTACCTAAAAGGCACAATTTGGATGAAGCTGCGACTGCCAGCAACATCAAACCGAAAACTAATTGGATATGTTGATGCTTATTGGGCCGGAGATACCACTGACCGCAAGTCTACAAGTGGTTACATCTTTCAGTATGGAGAAGGAACAATAAGTTGGTCTAGTCGAAAACAAGTGACTGTTGCACTCTCTTCAACTGAAGCAGAATATATAGCAGCGGTGCATGCATGTCAACAAGCAATTTGGATTTGTCAACTTCTACTAGATATGGGACTGGATGTGTCTTAACCCATACCAATCCTTGAAGACAACCAAGGGTGTATAAAGTTGACACAATCAAAAAGAGTCAATCCACGAACCAAGCACATTAATGTAAATATAATTTGCTCAGGGACATGCAAGAACAAGGCATTATTGACATTCAATATTGCCCATCGGAAGAGATAACTGCAGACGCACTCACTAAACTGTTGACAAATGAATGTCATTCTTTTCTTTAAAAGAAGCTGAATGTTGTATGATTGCATACATGCCGTTGAGAAGGGGTGTTGGGAAATACAACAGCATGTACTGTACCACATGTATAAACAACATTAAGGCTGTAGATGGTTTAGCTTACTAATTGTTTATATATGTGAACTTGTTCATTCACTAACAGGAAGGAAGTTGTGTTCTTTTTCTCTATTGTTTCTCCTCACTGTGTGCTGACTACTGTTTTACAAGTGATTGGTATGTTCTAAATGCTGCTGTTGCATCTGTACAAGTAAAGCCTAATGCTGTATTCCTAAAAGCTTCCAGTGTCTTTTTGATACATAACCAACATCACTTTCATATACTTAAAAGGGACAGTGTACTATAAATTGTTTACCCCTTTAATCCATTTTGCTTGTTGGTGTATATTAAATTGTTTACAAATGCCTCCTTTACATTTATTTTGTTATTTTAAATGCATTTTGCCTGTTGAAACCACTACCTATACTGACAATTTAAGTACAGCAGTGCTGACTATAGAAAGCTATGTAAATAAGAATTAAATAAGAATCAGGAGAAGAAATCACACTATGAGTGTCGGGCGGTGGTAATATAGAGAATGCTAATTTCTAATTGCCCTCTCTAAGGGACTGATTTTCTAAAGCTCACTGCTCTGTAAAGAGGATCTAAGAAGTCTTTTCAGTTCTGTGAGGTTCCTCAAAGACTTTTAGAAAGGAAAATAATTTTCAATGTGAACTATGCAGGGCTCTGGATGCAAAAGAAAAGACAGAAAAGGAGAAAACAGGCAGGGCTAGGAGAAGATCAGTGATGAAGGAACAAGAAGCTGTACATTGAGTACAAAAAACAATAACATAAAAGACACACCCCAAAATACTAGGAGCTATATCTCATGCAGATAACAAGCCAGGATATTTGGATCTGTATACTCCTAAAAGTTCTCGGGGAGCATTGAGGTCCCACCTTTCATCAATAAAAATATAATGATAACAGAGTTTTGATTTCTAAAATTGTTATCCATAATATAACTATCTTATCAAAACTTCTAAATACGTATTTACTGCACCGAAGATGAGCTTTAGCAATGCAAAGAAAATGCAATATTAACCCCTCAGAGAAAAACTTGCTCAAAAGCATTTTAGAAAAATATTTCATTCTATAGGCTGATTTGAATTTGGATTGGAAAATCAGCCAATGGAAATGCAAGGACACTTGCATTCAATCTTCAGTTTGCTGTGGTGAAAGCCTGAAGAAGGATTTAGTGAAATATGGAAGACAATGCATCAAATGGAAGACTGAAGATGGAAGACGATGCATTAAATGGAAAAAGAGGACAACCTCAGAGGTGCACCAACATGGTCATGCCGCTGCCCCCCTATGGAGCCGGATTTAAGTTGGTGAGTATAAACTTTTGTGGTTTAACTGTAGGTTTTTTTGGTGTGGGTTTCTCTTTAGTTTTAGTATAATGCAAAGTATGTTTTTTGTAGGGATAGTTTGCAATAGAAGTGGTGGTTTAAGAGTGTATAGGTTAGGGGTTAGTTTGTGATGGGTTTGAGGTGGTTTGGGGATCAGGCCAGTACTATTAGGGCTAAAATGTTGTGGGGTTGGGGCAGTAACAGTTTAATATATTTTTTTGGTGGTGTTGATAAGGATAGTGACAGGGTTATATTGCACTTGGGGGGGAGTTATAACATATGGTAGGGGGGCTTGATTAGGGTTAAAGAGTGTAAGATGATCCTGATATATGACAAATACCCAGATGAAAATGGTTATTTATTTAAGTTGTTGAAGTCTTTTTTCACTTTTTTTATGTTACACAAGTTGAGAAATACCTGTAAATCTTGGGATTTGTATACAATTATATAATCAATGCAGTACTATATATATATATATATATATATATTTAAATATATATATATGTATGTATGTATATATATATATATATATATATATATATATATATATATATATATATATATATATATATACACATATACACACAGCTATACCTCATATGCCTTTCCTCCTCTCTCTTTTATGACTCAAAAACTCAATGTCACCAAATCTTGCTTAAAAAAGGTATATCACCTAGCTCAACTTCAATTCACACTCTTTGACATAGCAAACCAAGACCACAAGACAAAACATTAACACTGTCAATCACACCTTTCTAACTCCTGCATGGGCATGATTTAAATCCAAAAGTAAGGGCTGTTGACATTGTGCTTCTACGCTAAGAACTGACAGATGAATTTGAGATATCTATTCTCAAAATAGGAAACTGCCTGTCATCAAATTACATGTAAATATAAATTGCAGATGTTACCAATGTAATATGGAATAAGAAATATTTACAAAACTAAAAAATCTATCAACACCATTAAGAATAAATATTAAATTAATATCAAAATTATTATTTTTGACCAATCGGTCTAATAATTTGGCAAGGTACTATATATAATAAATGCTCATAAAAATCCTGAAATAATAAATGCTCATAAAAACATTAGATATTATAACAGTTTGACCATGTGCTCTAGGAAATGCTTATTATTCAAATACACCAGAACTCTCTTTCCATAATTATATAACCAAATTAGTCAAAACACAGCTGTTCACTGGAATTCTCTCTGATTTTTAATCCAGTCATTGTGTTAAAATTGACATAAAAATTACATATTGAAAGTAAAAAGACAAGAATTTATCTCTGTGAATTAGTATTCACAGTGAGAGATTTTATCTTGAGATTAAAGGGACACTGAACCCAAATTTTTTCTTTCATGATTCAGATTGAGCATGCAATTTTAAGCAACTTTCTAATTTACTAATTTACTTGAAATAGAAGGCATCTAAGCTAAGGAGCCAGCCACATTTTTGGTTCAACCCTGGACAGCACTTGTTTATTGATGGGTGAATTTATCCACCAATCAGCAAGAACAACTCAGGTTGTTCATCAAAAATGGCCCAGCATCTAAACTGACATTCTTGCTTTTCAAATAAAGCTACCAAGAGAATGAAGAAAATGTAATAATAGGCATAAATTAGAAAGTTGCTTAAAACTGCATGCTCTATCTGAATCATAAAAGAAAAAAAATTGGGTTCTGTGTCCCTTTAAGCCCATCCTATCAGATATTAAGAACACTATATATATGCCTTTCATCCCATTTGTATGTAGAGATGGGATCTCAATATATTTTACAGCTATAAGAGAATCTATTTTGATCAATATTGTTAAAGAACTGTTAAAAAAGTAAGTTTTTTTCATTACATTTGATTATTACATTGTCTTAAAAACATACAGGAAATCTGAGGTTGTGATTATCAAGTGTCAAAATGGATTTCAAGAAATTGGGGTATTAGCCCATTTTGGCCTAGATTACAAATGAGCACAAAAATATTAGCATTCCATGACTGACAAGGCCAAAAAACATAATTGATGTAAGAACTTACCTGATAAATTAATTTCTTTCATATTAGCAAGAGTCCATGAGCTAGTGACGTATTGGATATACAATCCTACCAGGAGGGGCAAAGTTTCCCAAACCTCAAAATGCCTATAAATACACCCCTCACCACACCCACAATTCAGTTTAATGAATAGCCAAGTAGTGGGGTGATAAAGAAAGGAGTAAAAAGCATCAACAAAGGAATTTGGAAATAATTGTGCTTTACACAAAAAAAATCATAACCACCATAAAAAAGGTTGAGCCTCATGTACTCTTGCAATATGAAAGAAATTAATTTATCAGGTAAGTTCTTATATAAATTATGTTTTCTTTCATTTAATTGGCAAGAGTCCGTGAGCTAGTGACGTATCGGATAACAATACCCAAGAAGTGGAACTCCACGCAAGAGTCACTAGAGAGGGATAAAAATAAAAACAGCCAATTCGCTGACAAAAAAAATTAATCCACAACCCAAATATAAGTTTATTCTCATAAATAAAAGGAAAAACGTAAATCATAAGCAGAATAATCAAACTGAAACAGCTGCCTGAAGAACTTTTCTACCAAAAACTGCTTTCGAAGAAGCAAATACATCAAAATGGTAGAATTTAGTAAATGTATGCAAAGAAGACAAAGTTGCTGCTTTGCAAATCTGATCAACTAAAGCTTCATTCTAGTAGAATGAGTTGTAATTCTCTGAGGCAGACTTTACCTGACTCCAAATAAGCTTGAAGAATCAAAAACTTTAACCACGGTGCCAAAGAAACAGCAGAATCCTTCTGACCTTTCCTGAAATCTTTAGTAGCTTAAACATAATATTTCAGAGCTCTCACCACATCAAAAGAATGTAAATATCTCTCCAAAGAAATCTTAGGATTAGGACACAAAGAAGGGACAGCAATTTCTCTATTAATGTTGATAGAATTCACAACCTTAGGTAAGAATTTAAATGGAGTCTGCAAAACTGCCTTATCCTGATGAAAAATCAGAAAAGGAGATTCACAAGAGAGAGCAGATAATTCAGAAACTCTTCTAGCAGACGAGATGGCCAAAAGGAACAACACTTTCGAAGAAAGTAGTTTAATGTCCAAAGAATGCATAGGCTCGAATGGAGGAGCCTGTAATGCCTTCAAAACCAAATTAAGACTCCAAGGAGGAGAGATTGATTTAATGACAGGCTTGATACGAACCAAAGCCTGTACAAAACAGTGAATATCAGGAATATTAGCAATTTTTCTGTGGAATAAAACAGAAAGAGCAGAGATTTGACCTTTCAAAGAACTTGCAGACAAACCTTTATCCAAACCATCCTGAAGAAACTGTAAAATTCTAGGAATTCTAAAAGAATGCCAAGAGAATTTATGAGAGGAACACCATGAAATGTAAGTCTTCCAAACTCAATAATAAATCTATCTAGAAACAGATTTATGAGCCTGTAACATAGTATTAATTACTGAATCAGGGAAACTTCTATGGCTAAGCACTAGGCATTCCATTTCCATACCTTCAAATTTAATAATTTAAGATCCTGATGGAAAAATGGACCTTGGGACAAAAGGTCCGGTCTTATTGGAAATGGCCATGGTTGGCATACCAAAACCTGTGAGGCCATGCTGGAGCCACCAGCAACACAAATTATTGCTCCATGATGATATTGGAGATCACTCTTGGAAGAAGAACTAGAGGCGGGAAAATATAAGCAGGTTGATAACACCAAAGAAGAGTCAATGCATCCACTGCTTCCGCCCGAGCATCCCTGGACCTGGACAGGTAACTGGGAAGTTTCTTGTTTAGATTAGATGCCATCAGATCAATTTCTGGAAGACCCCATATCTGAACAATTTGAGAAAACACATCTGGATGGAGAGACCACTCTCCCAGATGTAAAATCTGACGACTGAGATAATCCGCTTCCCAATTGTCTATACCTGGGGTATAAATCACAGAAATTATACAGGAGCTGGATTTCACCCAAACAAGTATCCAAGATACTTCTTTCATAGCTTAAGGACTGTGAGTCCCACCCTGATGATTGACATATGCCACAGATGTGATATTGTCTTTCTGAAAACAAATGAACGGTTCTCTCTTCAATAGAGGCCTAAACTGAAGAGCCCTGAGTTCCAAAATATTTATTGGTAATCTCGCCTCTTGAGATTTCCAAACAGCTTGTGCTGTCAGAGATCCCCAAACAGCTCCCCAACCTGAAAGACTCACATCTGTTGTGATCACAGTCCAGGTTGGACAAACGAAAGAGGCCCCTAGAACAATACGATGGTGATCTAATCACCAAGTCAGAGATAGTCGGTATTTAAGGATATTAGTTGTGATATCTTTGTATAATCCCTGCACCATTGATTCAGCATACAAAGCTGGAGAGGTCTCATATGAAAATGAGCAAAGGGGATCACGTCCGATGCTACAGTCATGAGAGCTAAAACTTCCATGCACATAGCCACTGAAGGAAATGACTGAGACTGAAGGTTCCGGTTACCCTTGTCTGAGGAATCTTTTTTGTAAATTGATCCTCCAACCATGTTTTTGAAGAAACAACACTAGTAGATTTGTGTGAGATTCTGCAGAACGTAAAGACTGAGCAAATACCAAGATATTGTCTAAATTAGGAAACACCGCAATACCCCACTCTCTGATTACAGAGAGTAGGGCACCGAGCACCTTTGAAAAGATTCTTGGAGCTGTAGCTAGACCAAAAGGAAGAGCAACAAATTGGTAATGCTTGTCTAGAAAAGAGAATCTCAGGAATTGATAGTAATCTTGATGAATCGGAATATGAACATATGCATCCTGTAAGTCTATTGTGGACATATAAATGCCCTTGCTGAACAAAAGGCAGAATAGTCCTTATAGTCACCACTTTGAAAGTTGGTACTCATACATATCGATTCAAAATGTTTTAGATCCAAAACTGGTCTGAATGAATTTTCTTCTTTGGGACAATGAATAGATTTGAATAAAACCCCAGACCCTGTTCCTGAAACAGAACTGGCATGATTACCCCTGATAACTCCAGGTCTAAAACACACTTCAGGAAAGCCTGAGCCTTTACTGGGTTTGCAAGGATGTGTGAGAGAAAAAAATCTTCTCACAGGCGGTCTTACTCTGAATCCTATTCTGTACCCCTGAAAGACAATACTCTGAATCCATTGATGTTTAACTGAATTTGTCCAAACATCTTTGAAAAATATTAATCTGCCCCCTGCCAGCTGAGCTGGAATGAGGACTGCGCCTTTATGCGGACTTGGGGGCTGGCTTTGATCTCTTAAATGGCTTGGATTTATTCCAACTCGAGGAAGGCTTCCAATTGGAAGCAGATTCCTTGGGGAAGGGATTAGGTTTATGTTCCTTATTTTTTTGAAAGGAATGAAAATGGTTAGAAGCTTTAGATTTACCCTTAGGTCTTTAAACCTGAGGCAAAACAACTCCCTTCCCCCAAGTGACAGTTGAAATTATTGAATCCAATTGAGATCGAAATAACTTATTACCTTGGAAAGAGATAGCAATCTGGACTTAGAAGTCATCTCAGCATTCTAAGATTTAAGCCACAAAACTCTTCTAGCTAAAATAGCTAAAGACTAATGGCTAGATTACGAGTCTTGCGTTAGCCTTAAAAAGCAGTGTTAAGAGGTCCTAACGCTGCTTTTTAATGCCCGCTGGTATTACAAGTCTTGCAGGTACAGGTGTACCGCTCACTTTTTTGGCCAGACTCGAAAATACCGCAAATCCACTTACGTCAATTGCGTATCCTCTTTTTTCAATGGGACTTGTATAGCGCCGGTATTAGGAGTCTGACAAAAAGTGAGTGGTAGACCCTCTCCTGTCAAGTCTGGTACCGCATTTTAAAGTCAGTAGTTAAGAGTTTTACACTACAACGCCGTAGCGTAAAACTCTTAACTAAAGTGCTAAAAAGTACACTAAACCCATAAACTACCTATTAACCCCTAAACCAAGGCCCCCCACATCACAAACACTAAAATAAATATTTTAACACCTAATCTGCTGAACCAGACATCGCAGCCACTATAATAAATATAATAACCCCTAAACTGCCGCACTCCCGCATTGCAAACACTAGTTAAATATTATTAACCCCTAATCTGCCGTCCCTAACATTGCCGACATGTACCTCCATTTATTAACCCCAATCTGCCGCCCCCAACATTGCCGCCACTAAAATAAAGTTATTAACCCCTAAACCTAAGTCTAACCCTAACCCTAACACCCCCTAACTTAAATATAATTACAATAAATCTAAATAAAATTACTACAATTACCTAAATAATTCCTATTTAAAACTTAATACTTACCAATAAAATAAACCATAAACTATCTACAATATAACTAATAGTTACATTGTAGCTAGCTTAGGGTTTATTTTTATTTTACAGGCAATTTTGTGATTATTTTAACTAGGTACAGTAGTTATTAAATAGTTATTAACTATTTAATAACTACCTAGTTAAAATAAAGACAAATTTACATGTAAAATAAAACCTAACCTAAGTTACACTAACACCTAACACTACACTATAATTACATAAATTAACTATATTAAATACAATTAATTACAATTAAATAAAATTATCTAAAGTACGAAAAAAATAATAAATTACAGAAAATAATAAATTAATTACAAGATTTTTAAACTAATTACACCTACTCCAATCCCCCTAACAAAATAAAAAAGCCCCCCCCCCAAATAAAAAAGCTCTACCCTACACTAAATTACAAATAGCCCTTAAAAGGGCCTTTTGCGGGGCATTGCCCTAAAGTAATCAGCTCTTTTACCTGTAAAAAAAAGTACAAATACCCCCCCAACATTAAAACCCACCACCCACAAAACCAACCCTACTCTAAAACCCACCCAATCCCACCTAAAAAACACAAACCCCTTGAAGATCACCCTACCGTGAGACGTCTTCACCCAACCGGGCAGAAGTGGTCCTCCAGATGGGCAGAAGTCTTCATCCAGACAATATCTTCTATTTTCATCCATCCAGCGTGGAGTGGGTCCATCTTCAAGATATCCGACGCAGAGCATCCTCTTCATCCGGAGTCTTCTTACTAAATGACGGTACCTTTAAGTGACGTCATCCAAGATGGCGTCCCTTCAATTCCGATTGGCTGATAGGACTGAGCTGGCATTCTATTGGCTGTTCCAATCAGCCAATAGAATGCAAGCTCAGTCCTTTTGGCTGATTGCATCAGCCAATAGGATTTTTTCTACCTTAATTCCGATTGGCTGATAGAATAGAATAGAGGACCACTTCTGCCCGGTTGGGTGAAGACATCTCACGGTAGGGTGATCTTCAAGGGGTTAGTGTTAGTTTTTTTTTAAGGGGGGATTGGGTGGGTTTTACAGTTGGGTTGATTGTGTGGGTTGTGGGTTTTAATGTTGGGGGGTAATTGTACTTTTTTATAGGTAAAAGAGCTGATTTATTTGGGGCAATGCCACGCAAAAGGCCCTTTTAAGAACTATTTGTAATTTAGTGTAGGGTAGGGCTTTTTTATTTTGGGGGGCTTTTTTATTTTGTTAGGGGGATTAGAGTAGGTATAATTAGTTTAAAAATCTTGTAATTATTTTATTATTTTCTGTAATTTAGTGGGGTTTTTTTTGTCTTACTTTTGATAATTTTATTTAATTGTAATTAATTGTATTTAATTTAGTTAATTTATTTAATTATAGTGTAGTGTTAGGTGTAATTGTAACTTACTAGAGAGAGGGGGTATCAATGGCACTACTTAGCCCAATGTGGCTTAAATATTTCTAATTCCCTATATCGCCCCAATTTGTCCTTAATATATGTGGGGATAATTCCCCTATAAAAATATGGACTGCTAAAGGTGCTATGTAGTTTTCAACATGTGAAACTAGGTAGAGAAAGGCTCTAACTCGGCAGACTACATATATAGCACTCTTGGGGGTTAATATAGGGTATAATTCTAAATAGTATGAGAGACCTAGTTCCTTTAGGCAAAATAGAGTTACTGATGGTCTAGTGAGTTTGCGTGTTCCACGTTAAAACATAACTTTTATTGTGTCAAACTTAATATAAAACACTGGAAATAAATTTAAAAACACACTTAGATGCTAAAGACTCAGTGGTCAGCCTGCTCTTTGTAAGTAGATTCTAGCCTGGTGGGTTCTAGGTTATACTGGAAACCTTCTAGAGTATAATTGCAGCAAGTTAATGAACATGATGCATACTTATAACAAGAGGTCCTGTAAAAGTTGTGTGTATATCCGTGTAATGGACCTAGCAGAGTAAAATCTTCTGTAGTCTTAAATAGTATTAATCTTAATAAGACATTACTTGGTTGTACACAACAGTTACTGTGTATTACAATTTAACCTGTGGTTAATACAGCTCTATTTTTATTATATCACCTTAATAATGTTTGCTGGTGGATAGTATACTTTATATGCTGACATAGGGTGGTAAGATTACCTTGAATCTTATTAAAGAAGTTAATGGTGCTGTAGTCAGCAATTTTAGCCCAATGCATTCATTCTAAATGTCAGATTTAATGGTAGGTTAATAATCCACATATCAACAGCTTATCAACTTATAGTTATAACGTGAACCGTTATTATCAGATGGATAAGAGAGGTGATCTTTAAATTGGTATAAATGTGCACTTTGTATACCGTGTTTTCCAGGCAGTGTTAATTCTCATTAATAAATATCATACACGCTATTACTACTCATGTACGGCTCTGTCGTTCCGTTTTAAGTATGCTGTGTTACAATTTAAATAACTGATAAAGACACATTTTGCATGTAAATTTGTAACTGTAGTATAGCGGTTGTTGCCGATGGGTGACAGAGCTGTTTGCTGATTATATAGAGAGTTTTAGGTGTAGCTAACTCAAACACAAAAGCTGTTTAATTTCAGCCCGCTCCTGCACTGCCGGTTAGACCGGTTTAAATGGGGTTACTGCTGATCACACCACTCGGTATATAGCCGATGGAGTAGATCTAACTTTACCCATTAATCATTAAATTATATGCCCGTATTGTGTGTCTAATATTTGGTTCCCAGTTTGCCGGTAAAACTATATCTGTGTCGAGTGGCTCTCACAGCTCTGCCCCAAAGCTAGATATACAGATTTAGTATCTTTTGCACATTAAGTTTGTTAAGCGATTATCGAGCGTGTAAGAACCAGCATAGTTAAATTTTGAATTTTAACCAGGATAATAACCACCAAAGGCTATTGTATAAGTAAACTTAGAGCAGGTTGGTACTATAGCATTCTAAGGCTCATCTAAAAAATACAGGAGCTCCAGGACTCCTCACCAATTCCCTAACGTCCCTAACATGTTTCGCCCTAACGGCTTTCTCAAAGGGTCTGACCTGGGAACCAAATATTAGACACACAATACGGGCATATAATTTAATGATTAATGGGTAAAGTTAGATCTACTCCATCGGCTATATACCGAGTGGTGTGATCAGCAGTAACCCCATTTAAACCGGTCTAACCGGCAGTGCAGGAGCGGGCTGAAATTAAACAGCTTTTGTGTTAAACAGCTTTTGACAGAGCCGTACATGAGTAGTAATAGCGTGTATGATATTTATTAATGAGAATTAACACTGCCTGGAAAACACGGTATACAAAGTGCACATTTATACCAATTTAAAGATCACCTCTCTTATCCATCTGATAATAACGGTTCACGTTATAACTATAAGTTGATAAGCTGTTGATATGTGGATTATTAACCTACCATTAAATCTGACATTTAGAATGAATGCATTGGGCTAAAATTGCTGACTACAGCACCATTAACTTCTTTAATAAGATTCAAGGTAATCTTACCACCCTATGTCAGCATATAAAGTATACTATCCACCAGCAAACAGTATTAAGGTGATATAATAAAAATAGAGCTGTATTAACCACAGGTTAAATTGTAATACACAGTAACTGTTGTGTACAACCAAGTAATGTCTTATTAAGATTAATACTATTTAAGACTACAGAAGATTTTACTCTGCTAGGTCCATTACACGGATATACACACAACTTTTACAGGACCTCTTGTTATAAGTATGCATCAGGTTCATTAACTTGCTGCAATTATACTCTAGAAGGTTTGCAGTATAACCTAGAACCCACCAGGCTAGAATCTACTTAATGAAGAGCAAGGAGTGATATGAATAAAAAAACTCGTATTTATTGAGTTAGTTAAAAACAATTGGCATACAGCAACGCGTTTCTCGACCTACGGGTCGTTTCATCAGGCTGATACTGCCTATCTCACAACTTGCTCTACTTATAGTATTTAAAGTCCTATCAAATGCTGACCTCACTCACACACCCCTGTAGGGGGCCAATCAGATAACCAAACCCGGAATTGTTTGGTGGCCATTCACATTCGTCCTATGGGTGGGGTGTGTGTGTGACGTAAGCCACATCGGCTTTCAGATAAAATTGAAATTAAAAGTGAAAACAATTCATCTTAACATAATATTAACATATATATATATATAACAACTCTGATAAAAATAATAAAATATATACACAATTAATCACAATATTAAACAACTTCTTTGATCCTTGGTGTAACGACTTTGAGTAATAATGACACACTTCATGTATATATATATAGTAGCGTCAATGCAACCAAATAATAAAGAGTTGCGTGATTTCGAATAAACGTTACTATACAAAATGTGTCTTTTCTGGCAAACATGTGTCCTAGTCTCACAGATAAAACAGACCATTAAAGCCTAGCATGCATAACATATAAATTATTGGTTGAGCAGATCTCAAAAGAAATTGACTCCATCCAGAATAGCTTAGATAAATTTAAAAATTCCCAATTATATGATGAACTTAACTCGATGGTGTTGCAAAAAACAGATAATTTTCAAAAAGAACTTATGTCAATTAAAAATAAAAAACTCATGAGAGATGATGAAGACTACTCAAAGGGCCAAGTTCACACCTATAATAAGGGCCAAAATAGCAATAAAAATAAAAATAAAAATACTAAAATAAATCCATCAGAACCCTCTTTAGTGAGGAATATTGTAATTGAGGAAAATTCAAATTACCCCCAGACCCCTGGATTAGGGTATTTAACTGACCAAAATAATGATTGGACAGTGGTGAACTACTCTAGAAATAAAAATAAAAATAAAGATAGGAGTGGAAATAAAAGTATAAATCAGTCACACTATAGAGAAAATAGGCAGCCCTACAATGATCATAATAGTGAATATGGCCATTCATATGATGATTACAATAGAGATCCCCATAGGTCATTTATACAACATGAAAGAGGGGGACCCAACAATTATAGTGAGTGGACAAATAAACAACACTTTAATTATACTGGACGAAAGAACGATAATGGATATGATTACGAACGCCCCCATTACAGATCACATTACGACTCACAAAGACCCATATATAATGCTAATAAGCACTCTCACTCAACACGGGCTAACTTGACACATTCGAATCATCCTTCATCCAATCAGAATTATGGAGATTGGAGAGGTCACTCCTCTAGAAATAAAGGTACATCACATTTTAGAGACACGTCTACTTCTGATTATCGTGACTCTTCAAACAGATCACAAACCACTAATAGACCAATGGTTAACAATAATGGCCACTCTTATGTAAATGACACTAGTCGAAATTGTATTTCCAACTTAAGCCCATATGTTGAAAATGTGAACCAAACAGGAGCTTCTGCGAATAATTCTTCTCCTAATTTTTTAGAGTTAGGCCCCAGACAATCCACCTGGAAACAGAAAACAATTGCCAGTTATCTAGAACCTGTGGTCTCTTTAACTGCCCCCCCAAAAGGCAAAAGACCACACGGAAACGAGGGTGCAGAGGACGAAGTACAGCCCTCAAAGAGACACGATTACAGACCTTGAAAAAAGGCATTTATAACCTTTCATCTCATACACTAACAAATGATGAGATACGGGTTCTTGGTAAAGGCCTATCCTATAGTCCCTCCATCAAACATAATATTTTCTCACTTTTCGTAGACCTAAATAAATTTACACAGAAATTGTCCATGCAAAAGTTTTTTGCTGAGAAATTGCTTAGGGATAACACACAGAGGCCCATTTTAACTGATTCTATGGAAGCAAGACTCAGACAGCAAACTGTTGCCGTCTACGAGCCTGATAGCTTATTAGATCAATTATGTGATGGCTATATACATACATCTTTTAGAAACAAATCTAATTTTGTACCACAGCTTACTAATAATGCACATATCGAAATATTTAGACAATTGGTCAGCGATGATTTTGAAAAAATTCCCAAAAAGATAAATAATAGACAAGAGAATTTGTTTGCCAATGAAAAAAGAGCTTTGTTAACCCTCAGAAACAACAAATCCCTCATCATTAGGCAGGCCGACAAAGGCGGAGGGGTGGTCCTACAAGATATAGATGATTATCTTGTGGAAGCAAGAAAAATTTTATTTAACACCTCCTATTATACAAAACTCAACTCGGATCCTACTGCGAGATATAGAGCTACCCTTAGAGATATCGTAGAAGGTGCGTTTAAGGAAGGGATACTTTATAAAAAGGAAAAGGATTACCTGGTACCCAATGAGCCCAACCAGGCTTTTTACTACCACCTTCCTAAGATACATAAGGACAACAAATGTCCTCCAGGCCGTCCCATAATAGCAGGGATAGGCAGTCTTACGGACAATGTATCTTCATACGTGGATTATTTTCTACAGAGGTATGTATTGGGTCTCGAGTCATATATTCGGGACTCAACAGACCTTCTGAAGAAATTAGAGCCATTGCAGATCTCTTCAGAAATGATATGGATAACATGCGATGTCCAAGCACTGTATTCCAATATCCCCCACGAGTTGGGGCTGCTAGCAGTATCCCATTACTTAGAACGAGATATGTACCTTCCTGAGAATCAAAGAGTCTTTATATTGGACTTGATCACTTTCATCCTGGAACACAATTATTTTGTGTTCCAGGATGAGTTCTTTTTACAGACAAGAGGTACTGCCATGGGTACCAGGTTCGCCCCGAGCTACGCTAACCTATTCATGGGTTACTTCGAACAACATTATATATATGAATCGGTTTTTGGGGCGAACCTGGTATTCTATGGCAGATTTATAGATGACCTCATATTCATTTGGAGGGGCGATCAGTCCTCTGCTAATCTATTTATAGATCATCTAAATTCTAACAATAGAGGTATAAACTTTACGAGTGTCACCAATGATAAATCTATTGTTTACTTAGATCTAAATCTTTGTTTCACTGATGGGAAGGTAACTAGTACCACCTTTTTTAAAACGGTTGACTGCAACAGCTTTCTGGACTTCAAGAGTTGCCATTACCATCCGTGGAAACAAAATGTGCCTTATGGGCAATTTAGAAGAGTCCGCCGCAATTGTAGCTCTATATCCGATTATGAGTCTCAGAGTCTCATTTTACGAGAACGTTTCATTGAGAAAAACTACCCAACATACATCATTAATAATGGGTACAGTAGGGCTAAATTTGATGATAGAGAGAAATATTTCCTTACTGCTACCACCCAAGCAGAGAAGGCCGAGGGAATTAACAAATGCCCTCTATTCATAACTCAGTACAATTCCAACCACCACCTAATAAAACAAATCATTTACAAACATTGGGAGATTCTGATGAAAGATCCCATTCTAGGAAAACAGTTGGACAATAAACCAAGAGTAGTCTATAGAAAGGCTCCCACTCTAAAAACATTGCTGGCTCCTAGTAAAGTGGTGAAACACAAGACACCACCTACACGTAACCATCTATCAGTATGCCAATTACCATCAGGCTCTTTTAAATGTAGGTCTAATAGATGCAAGATGTGTACATTTGTTAACAATAAACAAAAAACTTTTAGATCTAGCATTACCCATAAATCATACACTATAACCGGGCATGTATCCTGTGCATCCAATTATGTTGTATATTTGTTGACATGCATTTGTGGAATGCAGTACGTGGGGCGCACTTGTAGGCGCCTTAGTACTAGGTGGGCTGAGCACCAACGTAATATGAGAAATAACTATAGACTTCACAGTGTCTCCAGACACTGTAACAATGCTCATAATGGTGATCTCAAATGCTTTTCCATTAATCCCATCGAACATATATCTAAGTCTCATTTATATAATCGGTTTTTCAGACTTAGGCAGAGGGAGACCTACTGGATCCATGTACTAAAGAGTATGCACCCTGACGGCCTGAATCTATGTATTGATTTGGCCGCCTTCCAGTGACTGGCTCCTCTAGGTCTCCCTCTCCTTCACTGAGCTTCGGCCCGTTGGACTAAAGTCGACAGGTTATGTGTATATCTCCATGCTATCATTAATTATCGGGACTGATTTTATATATTTTAAAAATAGTCCTTGTTTGGCAAACTTACACCTGTATATGGGTATTATATATGCTAAAAAGGGCCATATTAAGTCTCTCTCAATATATGAGCCATGATTATAGGACAGCGTTAGAAAGGATACTAATCTCTATCTTTTTTATATTATATTATGTATTATGTTATGACCATAGCTTATCAATTAGTTAGAGTTTGGGGGGAGTCCTATGTCATGTCTGGGTCCCTTTGTTTATAATTTATATATATATAATATATTTGTTTCTTATAATTTATATGTTATGCATGCTAGGCTTTAATGGTCTGTTTTATCTGTGAGACTAGGACACATGTTTGCCAGAAAAGACACATTTTGTATAGTAACGTTTATTCGAAATCACGCAACTCTTTATTATTTGGTTGCATTGACGCTACTATATATATATACATGAAGTGTGTCATTATTACTCAAAGTCGTTACACCAAGGATCAAAGAAGTTGTTTAATATTGTGATTAATTGTGTATATATTTTATTATTTTTATCAGAGTTGTTATATATATATATGTTAATATTATGTTAAGATGAATTGTTTTCACTTTTAATTTCAATTTTATCTGAAAGCCGATGTGGCTTACGTCACACACACACCCCACCCATAGGACGAATGTGAATGGCCACCAAACAATTCCGGGTTTGGTTATCTGATTGGCCCCCTACAGGGGTGTGTGAGTGAGGTCAGCATTTGATAGGACTTTAAATACTATAAGTAGAGCAAGTTGTGAGATAGGCAGTATCAGCCTGATGAAACGACCCGTAGGTCGAGAAACGCGTTGCTGTATGCCAATTGTTTTTAACTAACTCAATAAATACGAGTTTTTTTATTCATATCACTCCTTGCTCTTCATTATCCTGATTCATTATCCTGATTGGTTTGATGACCTGCCGATCATACGTCAAGCCTTGCATAGGTTACTCCTTGAACAGCTGTGACGTTCGATGCTGGTTCTCCTTGGCCGCTGATTGGCTGAACCGACCCCGTGACCCGACGTCTCCACGCACTGCTGTGCACGTCTGTCGGGCGACTTGTAGTCCCGTCCCGCTCTACTAGGCATCCTTATATGCCGCTCTCCTTGTGAGTATATCCCATTACGGGCTGTCCCTTTGTATACCTGATTTGGTTGTTTCGATACTGTCCCATGAGGCGCCTCTCTCTTTCCCTTTGATTTACAGGTACCCACCCTCACTTTACAAGAGTGCTGCCCGCTTCTTCGGAATACCCTGGGAACATCCTCATACTGAACATCCTTTTGAACTTTGCGCACCTCCCATAGAGACTTGGTTTACTCTATTTCTCACTAGAATCTACTTACAAAGAGCAGGCTGACCACTGAGTCTTTAGCATCTAAGTGTGTTTTTAAATTTATTTCCAGTGTTTTATATTAAGTTTGACACAATAAAAGTTATGTTTTAACGTGGAACACGCAAACTCACTAGACCATCAGTAACTCTATTTTGCCTAAAGGAACTAGGTCTCTCATACTATTTAGAATTATACCCTATATTAACCCCCAAGAGTGCTATATATGTAGTCTGCCGAGTTAGAGCCTTTCTCTACCTAGTTTCATCAGTAATTGTAACTTAGGTTAGGTTTTATTTTACAGGTAAATTTGTCTTTATTTTAACTAGGTAGTTATTAAATAGTTAATAACTATTTAATAACTATTGTACCTAGTTAAAATAAATACAAAGATGCCTGTAAAATAAAAATAAACCCTTAGCTAGCTACAATGTAACTATTAGTTATATTGTAGCTAACGTAGGGTTTATTTTATAGGCAAGTATTTAGTTTTAAATAGGAATTATTTAGTTAATTGTAGTAATTTTATTTAGATTTATTGTAATTATATTGAAGTTAGGGGGTGTTAGGGTTAGACTTAGGTTTAGGGGTTTATAACTTTATTATAGTGGCGGCGACGTTGGGGGCGGCAGATTAGGGGTTAATAAATGTAGTTAGGTTGCAGTGACATTGTGGGCGACAGATTAGGGGTTAATAAATATAAAGTAGGGTTCGGCGATGTTAAGGGCGGCAGATTAGGGGTTCATAAATATAATGTAGGTATCGGCGGTGTCCGGAGCAGCAGATTAGGGGTTAATAATATAATGCAGGTGTCGGCGATGTCGGGGGTGGAAGATTAGGGGTTAATAAATGTAAGATTAGGGGTGTTTAGACTCGGGGTTCATGTTAGGGTGTTAGGTGTAGACATAACTTTTATTTCCCCATAGGAATCAATGGGACTGCATTAGGAGCTTTACGCTGCTTTTTTGAAGGTGTTAGGTTTTTTTCAGCCGGCTCTCCCCCATTAATTCCTAAGGGGAAGTCGTGCATGAGCACATTTTTCCTGCTCACCGCTAATGTAAGCAGTGCTGGTATTGAGGTGAGATGTGGAGCTAAATTTTGCTCTTTGCTGGGTTTATAAAAACCCATAATACTTATACCAGCGCTGTCTGTAAGTAAGCGGTGAGCATAAACTGCTCGTTAGCACAGCACAGCTTCTAACGCAAAACTCGTAATCTAGGTTATAGATTTAACATCAATTTTGATGAAAGCAAAAATGGCATCACAAATAAAAATATTAGCATGTTGAATCAAGTTAACAATGTTAGACAAATCATGATCCAATACTTGTTGCGCTAAAGTTTCCAACCAAAAGGTTGAAGCAGCTGCAACATCAGCAAAAGAAATTGCAAGCCTTAGAAGATGACCTGAATTTAAATAGGCTTTCTTTAGATCAGCTTCAAGTTTCCTATCTAAAGGATCTTTAAAAGAAGTACTATCTTCCGTAGGAATAGTAGTACATTTAGCAAGAGTAGAGATAGCCTCATCAACTTTGTGGATCTTTTCCCAAAACTCTAAAGTAACTGCTGGCAGAAGATACCATTTTTTAAACCTTGAAGAAGGAATAAAAGAAGTACCAGGTCTATTCCATTCCTTAGAAATCATATCAGAAATAGTATCAGGAACTGGAAAAACCTCTGGAAAAACCACAGGAGGTTTATAAACAGAATTTAAATGTTTACTAGTTTTAATATCAAGAGGACTTGTCTCCTCAATATCAAATATAGTCAACACTTCTTTAACAAAGAACGAATGTAGATTTGTCAGTGTCAATATCTAAGGAAGGATCTTCTGAATCAGATAGATCTTCATCAGAGGAGGATAATTCAGTATGTTGTCGGTCATTTGAAATTTCATCAACTTTATGAGAAGTTTTAAAAGACATTTACATTTATTAGAAGGCGGGATGACAGACAAAGCCTTCTGAATAGAATCAGCAATACATTCTTATAAATTCACAGGTATATCTTGTACATAGCGCTAACAACATCCAGAAATGACACACTTGCGTCATTGAAGATGCAACCTTGTGAAAGGACTCAGCGTCAACAAAGACGCTGGAAATGACGAATTTGCGTCATCGAACGTAACTTTGCGGCAAAAAATCTTGCGCCAAAATGACGCAATATATTTTGGCATTTTGCGCCCTTGCGAGCCTAATTCTGCCCACGAATTTAAAATGTCAGTCAATTGAAAAAAGACTATACTCCAGGTAAGAATTACATTTTGCTAAAAAATGCATTTCCCAGATATGAAACTGACAGTTGAGTGAAATCATTATCGCAACCTCCAAAACTAAAAAACACATCACAAATACATTGCAAAGTACATTTACACTCAAAATAACACTTTCTAATAAATATAATTCCAAAAAAATATTGCACAAGAAAGTGCAGATCATGGGTGTTAGAAAAAAGCAGCCAAAGTTCTTTAAGACAGAGATACATGCAGCTACATTGCTAAGATGTATTTGTATTTGTATGTATATAAATACTGTATATGTCTATATATGTGTACATATATATTAATGTTTGAAAAAACTTGTGAGGAGTTGCCAGTGATCACAGAGTTTACCGGGACATCTAAGGACATCTAAGGATACAAGCATCAGCACAAATAGCAGGTAACAGCACTTTGGTGAGTCTCTTTGACAGACGCAAGTGGAGGACCATTTCAAAACAGAATCTGCATCAATCCGGTGAGTGGATGAACTGAGGGGCAGCTCTGGGAGGACCTCAGACTGGCCTTTAACTGCTTTGGGTCCGGTGAGCTGTGTGTGTGATATATCTCTAAAGCTTTCTCCCGTATATTCCATCACTTTATGAGGATTGACCTTTAACCGCTTACACGTTGTGCTTTGCTGTGCTTTGCTTTACCATGCTTTAATCAGAACTGACCTGCCATATTTTCACTGCTGCTTGTGAATTGAGCATACTGCTATTGACTGTACGACTCTCCCAAGGGAACTCTGCAATGTGTTTATTTAGTCACAACTAGTTCTTGGATATATTTATTTCCGTACATAAATAACCTTTTCTCCTCAATACCCTCCTTCAGTAGGATTGCTCACTGTATTTGTATATATATATATATATATATATTGTGTTTGGATGAATATCCTTGTATAATAAATTATCAGCTTGAATTTGGGCCTCCTATTCATTTTTGTGCCAGATTAGTTGATCTTGGCATTTTTCTGCTCATTTTTTCAATATATATTAATGTATTTATATGTGTATATAGGTATTTATAGATATATATACAATTATAAACACATAAATATATATGTATGCACACACACACACACACACATATATATATATATATATATATATATATGTGTGTGTGTGTGTGCATTAGAGTCCATTGCCATTAAGTAGATGAAAACATGCTAAAACATATTTATGCAATATACATATCTAATAAAGATTTTAAATATGTATTTACAGTAAATATTTTACATTTACTAATGCGAATATGCTATGTTGTTTGTGCAATTGACTTCTATGGGGAATGCGAAAATATGAACGTGTTTGTGCGATAGTCGGGTGTTTTTTTTCTACTTTTTTTCTATATTAATTTCTATGGGTGAATACAGACATGAGCACGTGATAATTTAAGTTTTGTTTTGTGCTATTCAGGTTACTACTTTTTTTTTTCAAACTTGTAATACGAAAGCAACCTGACTAGCCAAAAAGCTTAACTCTAGCTGAGTTTTCACATTCGTGAAAAATCAAACAAATACCATGACACTTGTAATCTAGCCCTCAACCTTTTAAATATGGAACAATTTAAAGGTAAAAAGCTTAGATTAGGTAGAAGAGAAAGTTGGAATTTGCTATTGTATGCATAAAATATAAATAATTCTACTTGCTCAAATGGTATAAAAAACTCCCAAAAAAATAAAATGTTAAATCAACATCACTCTTATTCGTGAGCTCATATTACAAGTTTAAAGTAAAAAGATTGCATTTGAGCGAAAGCCTCAGGCATGCTAAAATCTGGAGGTTGAATAGCGCAGCCATGCTAACTCCCTTTCCCAATAGACTTCTAAGGTGCTTGCTAAAGTAAAAACATCTTCTGGCTTTTTCTTGTGCGCTAACCCCAAAGGTGTGCTAGGCCAACTGCGCTAAAGCTGAAGGTGTGTTAAAAAATACTTCCAATAGTATTGTTCTTTACTATATATATATATATATATATATATATATATATATATATATATATATAATTTATTATTTTTAAGTATAACTATCTTTCTATCTATCAAAGAAGGGTGAAGCCAATAAGGCTGCATCCCACACTATCCAACGCCTGAGTAATATCAAAAATGTAAAAACCACAAATACATTAAGGTATTAATTCATTTATTAATAAAACCTCTAAAATAGTTTTAAATAATAGACCAAAGTAATATTAAAGTGAATCAAAAGACAGCAGCACTGCTAGGTATACATAAATATCCTTTTATTCGTGAGACATCACATAAAACAACATCAACGTTTTGGTCACCAACTGACCTTAATCATGTTAACATGACTAAGGTCAGTTGTTGACCGAAACGTTGTTGTTGTTTTATGTGATGTCTCACGAATAAAAGGATATTGATGTATACCTAGTGGTGCTGCTGTCTTTTGATTCACTGAAGTTGTTTGGGATTTGTGCAGGATCCTGACAACGTGCACCTGGATATTGGCAGTAAGTGCTGGGCCATCCTTTGTATTTGATTCAAAGTAATATTAAAGCCTAGAACTGGTTCCTAAAAGAATGTCAGCTAGATCACTGATGATGTCATCAGGAAAAAAATAAAAAATAGTCAGGTTTTCCTTGAACAAAATAGAAAAGGTTGTAGCTAATAGGAAACAACCCAATATCCACTATAATAAGCAGTTAATTCTTTATAGAATCATATAAAGAAAGTCACCAATAAATGCAAGTGGCTTGAAGCTGCAAAATTAAAGACAAATAGATTTCCATATCAACGCTGTTATGTGGTGGTATTCCTAGAGCTTTCACTCAAACTGACCAATACCATGATGGGAGTTGCTCTTGCTGAGACAGCCAGTCTAATGTTAATACAGTGAGGGTGTAGTGGTGTCTCCTATATAACAGTGATGCAATTCTTAAGGGGTACATGGGTGTCTTATCCAGAGTGTAAAGTAACTGTGCTACTCCAAACAGTCAAGGACATACATCCCCCCCGGATATCAAGACAATATGGTCAACACAGGGTATAATGAGGTTGGTGCCCAATATTGTACCAGTCTGTGCAGTCACAACTCAGAATGTAAACAGACCCCTTACCTCCTACATATTAGCCTCCAAGTAGATGAATATCTCCACTTTAAAGGCTGGAGCCTTACAACTCACCACCATCATGGGTTTCTTTTGTGGCCAGAGCTCAGCTTACCACACCTTCAGCTTTTAGACACCGTGACGCGCATTTATGGGCTTCTTCTTGCTTTTAGTGATGTTACTGGCAGCACATCCTGTATTAGGTTTGAATGGCTTTGCCCCTTAGGGTGAAATAATGTTTAGTTTATTGACACATTACAGTGTTACTAAATTTCAACAATTGTACCATATATTTTATGTTTATTTCAAGCACACTTATCAAGGGTGACTCCCTTAATGTATTTGTGGTTTTTAAAGTTTTGATACAACTCAGGTGCTGGGTAGGGTGGGCTGGGCCTTATTGGACTCACCCTTCTTTTTTTAGATTTTTACAATTATTTTTGTCACTCCCCGTGCACTGCAACTCTGTTGAAAATGTATGTGCATAGTAAGGTAACTTATCCATTCTATTAGTGCTGGACCTTTTTTTTTCTATAAATTCTTTTTGACACACTCTTCTTTGGATCTTTCTTGTCCCGTGCACAGTAGTATAACTGATAAATATGCTAGAGGGATAGTCAAAATTGGTTACATTGGTAGGCTTTAATAAAAATGAATGAGAGTTTGAAATGCAAGACACATTATCTATATCTGATCAAAATTAGGGTACTAATGGGCCACAAAACACAACTCCAAACAATATATTTAAAAGGTTTAAAGATTATGAACAAAATGTATTAAAATAAAAAAAAAAAAAAAAAAGGGGGAGATCACCAGTCTTTAGAGATACGTACAGTCAAAATGTATCCCTAGAGATTTAAGGATAAAAGAAGAGACCTGGTACTAATTTAAGTAACTTAATAACACCTGGATTTAAAAATAAGTGGAATGATTTTGCCAGTGAGTTTTCTTTGAAATGGATACACTTAATCTAAGAATAAAATAAATTGAGACTTCAAAAATAACACAAAAAAATTAAAATGAAGATCAATTAAAATAATAAAAAGGGAGGGCGTGGCTAGGAAGCAGCCATGGCTGGTCCCAAATTATGAAGCTCCCAGGCCACTCCTAATAATCCACTGATTATCCTGAAGAACGTATACCATCTCACCTCACATTCACAATATTTACTTTTATTACCTTCTGCTCTTTCGATTGATGTAAGGTCAACCTATTTATGCCGACTGGGACCTGATCTAGCCTGTTGTGGCCTACACTCAAGCTTTCAACACCCCACCCACCCGGTATTCTGGGTCAAGCAGCTCTGTCTCTGCTATCAATATTAATACAAATTCACCAAGATCATTGCCATGGAGGAAACACATTTGTTTGTGCAAGCCCTCTTACAAGATCTAGAATGTAAACTAGATGAAAATGTGGAATTCCTCACCATTACAATGAGGAATGCGTTCCGAGTGGAGAATATCAGACTCCCTGATTGCCCAGCTTCAGAGACACTATTCCCAGACCAGCTCTCAAGGCCTTCAACAGAGAATCTACATATACAAGGGAGAAATTTGGCACCCTCTACTCTTTGTTCAAATCCAATGGCTAACACAGAGCAAGGCTACGGCCCAGCAGAGCCTGATTTGAGATGGTTGGGAGAAACACCTCTAGCCACACAGGCTTTACCGCTCCAGCAACTTTACACCTTAGATCCCTACTCTGGTCTGGTGGCAGGAATGTTTTGTTTGCCTCCGATGTCTGTCCAGGGAAGGGCAGCTGAATCCAGCGGTAAGTCCCTGAGGTACTTGGGAACTCTTCCTCCACCGATGCTAGGAGCACTCCACTCACAGAGTCTATGGACTCCTGTTATCCCAGAATAGGCGTTGGATGAATCATAAAGCCTCCTTGGACCTAGAGGAGAGGACTCATTCTAATATGCATTCAACTCTACTGGTCCTGAGATGAGACAAAATATTCTCTAAAAAGCACCTCTCCCTCCTGGACTTATGAAAGACAATGACTCCAGAGACAATTATTTCTCCTACCCCCTTAATATTTTACATATTTCTAAAACTTTGGCCTAGATTATATTTGATAGACAGGGTTCACACCCAGACAAGCCTTGTCTCCCTGCTCCTAGCTTTAGCACGGCTAATTTACAAAGATTGTGCACCCAAAGTAGTATTTAACTTAAGGGCGCAAATTGTATACTCTATAAACTACAACTAAGCTTGGTCGGTGCCTCTTCATCACATAAGGGAAAATATAGTAGTTCAACTCACTCTGACATGAACTTTATTGATATATACTCTGACGTTTCTAAAAAGTTTAATGTAACCTCTCCTGCTAGAAGTTGAGCTTCACCTTGACGGCACCCAGTTAGCATATTAGTTGTCATTGACTAAGACACTGGCTGTCATCTCCTTAATGATGCTATTGTTTATTAAATGGACATTAGAGTGGCCTAGGTGCTTCCTACACTAGAAATAACAATCATCTCTAGTTATTATTCTTTTTTTTTACACCTGGTGTGTCTAGCCAATATCCCATAGAAATCTGCTCTGTTACCCACCTCCTCCATGGTTTAGCTGGAATTCTAGATCCCTCACATATCTCTACTATATATCACTATAAGATGTAAGAGAGGCTTGAAAATCATAGATTATTTTTCACATTTTAGCAACTAACCTATATGTCACCTACACCATTTACTTCTCTGAGTTTCTTCAAACCTCACATAATCTTCTTGTTATTATTTTATTTCTTATGCTATACCTATGCCATTTATATTGCATAATTTTACTGTACTCCTATGGTCCAAGTACTCTAAAATATCATGCTAATTTTATCATGCTCAGAGGGCTCAAGAGTGTTTGCTACTTCTCTGTGTTATTGAATTATTGTTTTCATACTTAAATCTTCTCTGACAAACCTACCCTCCCCTAGTAAGTTTTACAATTACCCACAAGCCCAAGAGTGGTTTCCCATCCAGATGGAGAATGTAAGCTTGCTTTATAACAGAACGACACTGTTATTATTATGGTTGGATATGTATCTCTGTAACTTGTTTCAAGATATGACATTCCATAGTTACTGATGAATATACTAGATTAATGAACTTAACAAAAATGAATATTGGAAAAATTAATGATGATATAAAATATTGAAATATAGCAAAAAGCGCACATTTCAGAGAGATTGGGTGACTGCCAGGAAGGAAAGGTTTATGATTTTTCTCTTAAAATAACTAGTAGCTCAGGGTCTGAAATGTCAGAAGGAGAAAGCAGAGCATAACTGTGAGGTAGGCACAGTTGAACGGCTTTTTTAAACAGGAGACAACCCATTTAAATAGAATCAGGAGAGGGTTAAAAAAAACACTAAAGAGGGTTCTATCGAGAAAATTAGAAAATGAGATACCCCCTCAGGAATAAACAACCACAGAAAACCCACAAACTTTAAGGAATAACCAATTAGTGACTCCAAGACATTAACACCTGCCCAATCACAATTATTATCTTAAGGTTTACATTTTGCCCCTACAAATTTGTGTGATAAACTTAATGTAATAAAAGATATTTACCTAGTTGCGAGAAAGGTTATTCTATAGAATGCTTATTTAAATCATACGCTGGTGGAATCCTTAGACATTATGACAGGGTAATGCTAGGACAATTAAAAGAACTAAGTGGGGAGGTACACCTTGAAGAAGATAATGTGAGAAAAGGCCACACAAGTTTAGGAAATAAATCGACCTGCATACCAGCTCTTTCCACAGTATCATTTGTAAATACCTTTGTTAAGATAGTGGAGAGGGATAGTAAAGATTTAGATATTAAAACAGGCTTTGTAGATAATTTTAGTCCAAATATAAGAACATATATGAAACAAAGGAAGAAAAAAGCTTAACCATCAAAACATTCGATATGGGTGGGAATGTAATGGTGTTAAATACTGATGAATATTTTAAAGGGACAGTCAACACCAGATTTTTTGTTTCTTTTAAAAGATAGATAATTAGTGATGTTGCGAATAGTTCGCCGGCGAATAGTTCCCGGCGAACATAGCATGTTCATGAATGCCGCAGATGGCGAACATGCGATGTTCGGTCCGCCCCCTATTCTTTATCATTGAGTAAACTTTGACCCTGTACCTCACAGTCAGAAGACACATTACAGCCAATCAGCAGCAGACCCTCCCTCCCAGACCCTCCCACCTCCTGGACAGCATCCATTTTAGATTCATTTGGAAGCTGCATTCTTAGTGAGAGGAGGGACAGTGTAGCTGCAGCTGATTTAATAGGGAAATCGATAGCTAGGCTAGTGTATTCAGTGTCCACTACAGTCCTGAAGGACTCATCTGATCTCTGCTGTAAGGACAGCACCCCAAAAAGCCCTTTTTAGGGCTAGAACATCAGTCTGCTTTTTTTCCTGTGTAATCTAATTGCAGTTGCCTGCCTGCCAGCGTGTGTGTCAGGCTCACAGTGTATACTGTACCCACTTGCCCAGTGTCACCACTCATATCTGGTGTAACAGTAGTGTACATTTAAAAAAAACAACACTTTTTTGACTGTGAAATAATAGCAGACAGCTGCCAGTACCAAAGATGGCTGCCAATAAGGCAGATGGGGAGGGTTAGAGAGCTGTTTGGGGGGGGATAAGGGAGGTTGAGGGCTAAGGGGGGATTCTACACCACAGCATATGTAAATATGCTAAAAAAAATTAAAAATATAAAAACCTTTTATTTTAGTACTGGCAGACATTCTGCCAGTACTTAAGATGGTGGGGACAATTGTGGGGTGGGTGAGGGAAGGGAGCTGTTTGGGAGGGATCAGGGGGTCTGATGTGTCAGGTGGGAGGCTTATCTCTACACTAAAGCTAAACTTAACCCTGCAAGCTCCCTACAAACTACCTAATTAACCTCTTCACTGCTAGCCATAATACATGTGTGATGCGAATTTTCCATGGGAGTTTTGCCATGGATCCCCCTCCGGCATGCCACAGTCCAGGTGTTAGTCCCCTTGAAACAACTTTTCCATCACTATTGTGGCCAGAAAGAGTCCCTGTGGGTTTTAAAATTCGCCTACCTATTGAAGTCTATGGCGGTTCGCCGGTTCACTAACAGTTGTGGAACTTCACGTTTGCCGTTCACGAACCCAAATTTTTATGTTCGCGACATCACTATAGATAATCCCTTTATTACCCATTTCCCAGTTTTACATAACTAACACAGTTATAATAATACATGTTTTACCTCTGTGATTACCTTGTATCTAAGCCTCTGCAGACTACCCCCTTATTTCAGTTCTTTTGACAGACTTACATTTTAGCCAATCAGTGCTCACTCCTCAGTAAATTTGTGCATGAGCTCAATGTTATCTATATGAAACACATGAAATAACACAATCTAGCGGTGAAAAACTGTCAAATGCAGAGGCGGCCTTCAAGGTCTAAGAAATTAGCATATAAACCTCCTAGGTTTATCTTTCAAATAAGAATACCAAGAGAACAAAGCACAATTAGTGATAAAAGTAAATTGGAAAGTTGTTTAAAATGACATGCCTTATATGAATCATGAAACTTTTTTTTGGACTTGACTGTCCCTTTAAGGAATGTTCAAGACAACAGAAAATGTTAAGGAAGAACTTAACCTATTAATATATAGAGCTCAAATGGAGGGATTGGTAAACTACTGTATATAGAAGTTTTTATGTTAAAGTCACAAAGATTCCAACATTCTACACTGTTCCCTAATTACATAAGAATATAATGTCACCACCTTTTTATTTCTGAACAAGGCAGTTTGACAGAGACAGTATCCCAATATGTGGATTACTGTCTGAGACCCTTCCTAAGATGTTTGCCATCATATGTAAAGGATACACAGGATATGTTTAGAAGACTGGAGAAAGGTTGGCTTCTAGTGTCCTTTGGTGTTGAGTCTCTGTACTCTTCTTTCCTGTGTGATAAGGCGTAGAGGCATGCTAAAAATACTTGAGTCAAAGAGGGCTGAAATATGATATGTATACTTAGCTAGTAGCTGACTTCCTCTGATTTATCCTTATAACCACAATTTTTTTGCCTTTGATGGTTCATTTTACCAGCAAGTGCTAGGCACCTATATAATTACATGTTGTTCCCCGATTATGCTTGTCTTTATTTTGGGAAAGTGGGACAGATATAATCCTCAATAATGAACATACTAACAATATGGACATTAACGTATGGCTACAATTTATAGATAATATCTTGTTTTTCATAAATTCATGTTGGATGTTAATACCAATAATCTTGATTTAAAGTTTACCTACAACTGGAGTACAGTGGAAATTTAAAAATCCAAGTTGTAGAAGATAAAATAAGCACATGTACCCACAGAAAACCAATATCAGGCAACCCCCTACTTGTATCAGCTAGCCACCATTATAGATACTTGATAAAACATTTTTTTAAAGTATTAGTATTAAAAGAAGGAAGTTTTTTTTTTTCAGAGAGAGGGTACCCACATTATCTTCTTAAATCAGCCTATACAACAGTCCTAGAAGAGAATAGGGACACATTACTGTACAGAGATAAACTAAAACAATAATATTCTAAAATAAGATTTATTAGCCATTATAATAATACACAGCAGGGTATATGGGCAATGCTAAATAGACATTGACATACACTCACCCTGTATAGGGACATAGCCTAAATTGTAAGTGAAATACCACTTATGAAAGCGAACAAGGCTCCTAATATAAAAGAAAAACTTGTAAATAGCCACTATATAAAGGAGGAAAAAATAAATTGGTTGGAAAGAACAGCAAGTACACAGGGAAATAATAGATGTAAAAATTGTTCAGTGTGACAGAACATGCAGCAAGGTAAATATGTTCTAGACAAATTTGGGGCATGCCATGCAGTAAGATTTCTGTGAATGCCCCATGCACTACTTGGGAAAAGCTTATTGCAAACTGAAGGAAAGAATAAAACAACAATAAAGGAACATAATATACAAGGAGAAGACGAGCAATGTGTCACTTCACTTTAGAGACTTTTGTGAGCTTTAAAAAAATGTGTTTGAAAGGCAGGGGGAAATCTAGACAAACATTTTTTAGAAAAGGAATTTAAATGGATCTTCACTTTAAAGGCATTAAAATCTAAATGTTTGAATTAAGAAATTAATTATCCCCTTTCCTGGAAAGATATAATTTCCCACATTTATTTTTTTTTAACCACAAAATCATCAGATATATAAAGAAATATTTATTACGAATAAATAAAATATATTCTTCTATGTGAAGAACATTGGAATGTCGGGTTTAGCACACTGAATAAACGTGATCGGGTTGGCATACAAGTATGCGTGTTAGTTTTTTTTTGTAGTTTTCACGCTCCATTGAAGTCTTTGGGAGAATATGTTAATGTGTTTAAGATATTCAATGTTTAACTCTTTGCACCCGATAGGTTTTTGCTTGTGTGCAAACTTTTTACTTTAAACTTGCAATAAGATCGCAATCTGACGCACGAATTAAGCTTCCATCTAGTGAAGTTAACACTCAAGCGGTAGCGCAAAATAGATCTCTACTCATAATCTAGCCCTTAGTTGGGTAATCATATTAACAAAGTAGAAAAGAGGACATGATCGCATTTGAAAGTGTGTATGTATGTATGATAGAAGACAGAAAGACAGACCGATAGATAAATAGATAAATAGATAGATAGATGATAGATAGATAGATAGATAGATAGATAGTAAGATAAATTGATTTTCCTTTCTCATTAAATATAGTGATCCCATATTAGAGTTAGTAGGTTAATTGCTTGTGGTGCATTTTTTAAGCTTTTTCCAAGTATTTTGTTCATAGCTCAATAGGTTTTAATATAATTATATGGAACATAGTGAGAGTTGTTAAAACTACATTTTAGTGCACAGACAGTAAATTATAGGGCCAATTTCAAAGGTAAGGTAACTGAAACTTTTTAAAAGTCTTTGAAAAGTTATACAGGCCTTTAATAATATTCAGAAAAAAGAGAATAAAACTGGATTTGAATAGTCCTTTTCTTTATCTTAGATTTTTTTCATTAAATGTCTATTAGTTTTTTTTTTTTCCATTTAGTACAAAAGGTTCCACTATCTTTAAATATATATTTTTTTAAGTTCTGAAGTGTTTCTAAGGTGACATTATGACTAATAATACTATGCAACTGGTTCTTTTTAATTTGAAACACCAGTTGCTTTCATTTTTTTTTTTTTTTTTAGAAATGGTCATATTCTATATAAGCCATATATTATTTTGCATTTTACTTACACTCAAACTTGTGGCTGCCTCATCTATTTTCTTAATTGTCTCATATTTCATGGTATTGTATCATACTATGGACAAGTTTTCAATCTTCTTTGGAGTTTTTAGCACAAGTAATCATGCTGTGATAAGATGTTTCAAATTCAGAACCATCTCTCTTAGATCGAAAGTTTTTTTGTTTTTTAAATGACTATATTAACTCATCTGATAATTAAGTCCGCTTGAAAACTATACTCTAATCTATCAGTAAACATTTTTAATAATTTATTTTGCCTTCATCTACCATGTTTTTTTGTTTGGGAGTTTTTAGTTAAAGTAATCATGCTGTTATTAGATGTTTTAAATTCAGAACCATCTCTTTTATATTGAAAGGTTTTTGGTTGCTCTTCTTTTTTTTTTAATAACTAGATTAAATCATCATATAATTAAAATGTTTAAGTTTTCCCAAAATATATAACCTAATCTATCAGTAAACATGTTTTAATAATTTCTTTCTACTTCATCTAACCTGTTTTTTTTTCTCACAGGGACAAAATAAATAAACAATCAATATAATAAAAAATAAAAAAATACAAGACCTCTGCTCATGTGTTTTTATAATTTTACTAACCACAGCTATACTTTTCTTATAGCTTTGTTAAAGGGACAGTCAACACCATAATTGTTGTTGTTTAAAAATATAGATAATCCCTTAATTACCATTTCCCCAGTTTTGCATAATCAACACAGTTATAATTATACACGTTTTACCTCTGTAATTACCATGTATCTAAGCCTCAGAAGACTGCCCCCTTATTTCAGTTCTTTTGACAGACTTGCAGTTTAGCCAATCAGAGCTGTCTCCATGGTAAATTCACGTGCATGAGCTCAATGTTATCTATATGAAACACGTGAACTAATGCCCTCTAGTGGTGAAAAACTATCAAAATGCATTTAGATTAGAGGCGGTCTTCAAGGTCTAAGAAATTAGCATATGAACCTCCTAGGATTAGTTTTCAACTAAGAGAACAAAGCAAAATTGGTGATAAAAGTAAATTGGAAAGTTGTTTAAAATTACATGCACTATTTGAAACATGAAAGTATTTTTTGGACTTGACTGTCCCTTTAACTAACAATTTCCTGCATTCATATTTCAGCAAACATGATCACTTTTCATGCTAATGGTAAAATAGCACAAACACAAAGAACATTTTAAAAACATGAAATATAATTGCAAATAAAATATTAACCTTCATTCATAAATGCAATTAAGTGCTTTAATGCTATAAAATGGATTTTAGACATCTCCTGACCCAACATTTTAATCAAATAATTCATTAAATACAATTGAACCAGAGTGACTGCATGCAGTAGATGTATGACTAGGATTTCCAACTCAGCCATGTTTTCCTGGACACTTATGAGTTATACATGCTGCAGGGTGTGCAGGGAGGAACATGCATTTCAACCCTGGACAGCATAGAAATAGTGACACCAAGCAGCACTATTCATGTTCCTCTCTGCACACCCTGCAGCATGTATAACTCATAAGCTTCAAGGAAAATATGGTCAAGGTGTCAACATTAGGTATGACTGACTGAGAAGGAAGTTCATCAATAGTTATAGTTTATAATTAAAGAATGAATGTTGATACTTTCAATTAAACATGAACTATATAAACAAATAAAGACGTAGCATTATTTTATGTAACAACAGGACAAAAGTGAGGAAAAATCAGATGAACAGAGCAAATCATGATAACACAACCACTTTAAAACTAAGAAAAAATGGATAAAGGTGAAAAGCTCCAGGTTAAAAGAAGCCAGAGGAAATTATTAAATGAAAAATTTAGATGGATGACCATGTGTTGTCCAAGGCAAGGGAAAGGACCAAAGAAATGCCTTAAAAGAGGATCAGTGCTGTGCCACAGGAAATTAACTTACCAGGAGAAAGGAGTATAAAAGATCAACTCTAAGGCATCTGGGTAAAGCACAAGACTGCCCTCTATGTGGCTGAAATATACATTTAAAACCATATTTTGACACTCTGTGGCATAACTTTATTTTTCATACTTTGAATAATCATAATGTTTTTAGTATATATTTTAAATTATGCATTGAAAACTTATCAAGTATTTTTAACGTTCTTCAAAGGGTGTTTCATGTTTATACTATCTTCATTTATTTTATTATATGCTTTAAACATCAAAATAATAATGTGTTGGCAAAGCATACATTAATTTATTTAAATAATTAGGGCTAGATTACAAGAGGTGTGCTAACTGTTAGATATGACCGATATATGTTTTTTGCTTGTATCAGAAAAAGTAAGTGTATTACAAGTTGAAAGTAAACTCAATCACGGGAGGCAATCTCATTTTACGCTTGTCAGTTAGCCCGAGTGAAACTTTTAAATAAAAAAAAGTTGCTCTAAACACAACATAAATACATTTAAAAATACAGTTACAGCCCTATAAACACTATCTGATGAAAAAAAGTAGTCATAGAAATATTTAATTTTTTTTTATAAAGATTAAAAAGTATATAGTCTATGACAAGATGTTTGACTGTAAAGGGATATAATGTATATATGCATCCATATACATGTCTAAATATGTGTATGTATATATATACAGGTAGTGCAGAATTATTAGGCAAGTTGTATTTTTGAGGATTAATTTTATTATTGAACAACAACCATGTTCTCAATGAACCCAAAAAACTCATTAATATCAAAGCTGAATAGTTTTGGAAGTAGTTTTTAGTTTGTTTTTAGTTATAGCTATTTTAGGGGGATATCTGTGTGTGCAGGTGACTATTACTGTGCATAATTATTAGGCAACTTAACAAAAAACAAATATATACCCATTTCAATTATTTATTTTTACCAGTGAAACCAATATAACATCTCAACATTCACAAATATACATTTCTGACATTCAAAAACAAAACAAAAACAAATCAGTGACCAATATAGCCACCTTTCTTTGCAAGGACACTCAAAAGCCTGCCATCCATGGATTCTGTCAGTGTTTTGATCTGTTCACCCTCAACATTGCGTGCAGCAGCAACCACAGCCTCCCAGACACTGTTCAGAGAGGTGTACTGTTTTCCCTCCTTGTAAATCTCACATTTGATGATGGACCACAGGTTCTCAATGGGGTTCAGATCAGGTGAACAAGGAGGCCATGTCATTAGATTTTCTTCTTTTATACCCTTTCTTGCCAGCCACGCTGTGGAGTACTTGGACGCGTGTGATGGAGCATTGTCCTGCATGAAAATCATGTTTTTCTTGAAGGATGCAGACTTCTTCCTGTACCACTGCTTGAAGAAGGTGTTTTCCAGAAACTGGCAGTTAGACTGGGAGTTGAGCTTAACTCCATCCTCAACCCGAAAGGGCCCCACAAGCTCATCTTTGATGATACCAGCCCAAACCAGTACTCCACCTCCACCTTGCTGGCGTCTGAGTCGGACTGGAGCTCTCTGCCTTTTACCAATCCAACCACGGGCCCATCCATCCGGCCCATCAAGACTCACTCTCATTTCATCAGTCCATAAAACCTTAGAAAAATCAGTCTTGAGATATTTCTTGGCCCAGTCTTGACGTTTCAGCTTGTGTGTCTTGTTCAGTGGTGGTCATCTTTCAGCCTTTCTTACCTTGGCCATGTCTCTGAGTATTGCACACCTTGTGCTTTTGGGCACTCCAGTGATGTTGCAGCTCTGAAATATGGCCAAACTGGTGGCAAGTGGCATCTTGGCAGCTGCACGCTTGACTTTTCTCAGTTCATGGGCAGTTATTTTGCGCCTTTGTTTTTCCACACGCTTCTTGCGACCCTGTTGACTATTTTGAATGAAACGCTTGATTGTTCGATGATCACGCTTCAGAAGCTTTGCAATTTTAAGAGTGCTGCATCCCTCTGCAAGATATCTCGCTATTTTTGACTTTTCTGAGCCTGTCAAGTCCTTCTTTTGACCCATTTTGCCAAAGGAAAGGAAGTTGCCTAATAATTATGCACACCTGATATAGGGTGTTGATGTCATTAGACCACACCCCTTCTCATTACAGAGATGCACATCACCTAATATGCTTAATTGGTAGTAGGCTTTCGAGCCTATACAGCTTGGAGTAAGACAACATGCATAAAGAGGATGATGTGGTCAAAATACTCATTTGCCTAATAATTCTGCACTCCCTGTATAAATATATATATATATATATATATATATATACACACACACTGTATATATATATATATATATATATATATATATTTAAATATAAAATGTGTGTGTGTGTTTATATATATATATATATATATATATATATATATTAATATATACATATAGGTGTGCATGTGTGTGCATATGTATATATGTATATGTGTTTTACTATGTATTTACTATGCATATTTAACATTCCAATGTTCTTCACATACAGGATAATGTAATGTTTATTGTAATTATATATATATATATATATATATATATATATATATATATATACCTATACCTGTATATCTATTATTTCATTTATACAGAAATGACATTATTACATATTATTATAGATACTATAAAATATGTATATATGTTTAGAAGTGAATGGTTTCTAAATAAATGCTAGTCTCACTGCAAACATATTACATTTTAAAGACCTACTAAAAAAATTATAATTTTTGCAGTAAATATCGAGCAGTGCAGCTTATAAAGACACGGAGTATATTTACCAAGCAGCGGATGTTGCAATCTACCCCCAATGTTTCTGGCTTGCTGGAAACAAGAGTTAAGAAATAGCAGTCATAAGGCCACTGCTCCGTAACTCATCCGCCACCTCTGAGGTGGCGGACAGCAATCATCCCAATCAGATACGATTGGGATAATTGACACCCCCTGCTTGCAGCCGATTGGCCGCGAATGTGCAAGGAGCGGCATTGCACAAGCATTTCCTCAGAAAAGACCGAATGTATGCTCAAAGAGAGGATAGCTGTACATAGATCTAGCATAAGATTAGCCTTAGAGAAGGGTGAATCGGATCAGCCAGTCACCAATTATTTTCTTGACCGTGGGCACCCAGTGTCAAGCCTAAGATGCTGCTCCATAGATCACGTCCCATTGCCAAAAAGAGGAGGTAATAGGCAGAAGATCTTGTTACAGAGACAGGCGAAGTGGATCTTGGACCTTGACACTGTAAATCCTAGGGGTTTAAAGGCATACCTGTCACTGTCTTGTTTTTAGTAAGATAATAATTAAGCCCCTTTTCCCAGCGTTCAGCTACTTTAACATCCATATAGTCATGTATAGGATGGATGGTTTTGTGTAAACACTTTTTTCTGTTTTTCTGTTTTTGTAAATATTATCATTTTTTGTACAATGTGTTTATTTCTCATATTCTGCATCTCTTCCAGCAAGAAAAAATAAAGGAAGGCATATTGGGAAGTTCCCTTATAGGAGCAAAAAGTTTGTTGCATCCTCTGGAGTCTCCACTAGATGGCAGAGATGGGATTTTGTGAGAAAACATTCAGCTAGATTGCACCTGGTATGTGGTGGGTAATAATTAATTTGTAAGGTATAAATAGGATCACAGTTGTGCATGTTGTTATCTTGACAAAGGCCCAAACAGGGGCTGAAACACTGAAATAAAAATATGTTCTTTTTGACTGAAGAAACATGAGTTGGAGTCACCTGTGAGCTATATACTGTATATATAAAGTTATGACACTTTTTCTTGTATTTCTTTTGAATTACTCTACTTTGCTATTGCCTCTATCAAAGGTAGTGTTTGAAAAAAATAAAGGCCCAGATTACGAGTTTTGAGTTACAGGCTATGCGGTGCTAACGTGCAGTTTTCCCTCATCACTCACTTACATGCAGTGCTGGTATTACGAGTTTTCAGAAACCCGTTGTTAAAAGGCAAGAAGTGAGCGTTGAGCGAAATTTTGCTCATTACCGCAATCCAATACCAGGGCTGCTTAAGTCAGCGGTGAGCTGGTCGTACGTGCTTGTGCACGATTTCCCCATAGGAATCAACGGGGAGAGCCGGCTGAAAAAAAGTCTAACACCTGCAAAAAAGCAGCGTAAAACTCAGTAACGCAGCCCCATTGATTACTATGGGGAAATAAAATGTATGCGTACACCCAACACCCTAACATGAACATGAGTCTAAACACCCCTAATCTTACACTTATAAACCCCTAATCTGCCGCCCCCGACATTGCTGACACCTACATTATATTATTAACCCCTAATCTGACGCTCCGGACACCACCGCCACCTACATTATACTTATGAACCCCTAATCTGCTGCCCCCAACATCGCTGACACCTACATTATATTTATTAACCCCTAATATGCTGCCCCCAATGTCGCCGCAACCTAACTACACTTTTTAACCCCTAATCTGCCGCCCCCCAACGTCGCCGCCACTATAATAAACATATTAACCCCTAAACCGCCACACTCCGACCTCGCAAACATTAATTAAATATTATTAACCCCTAATCTGCCGTCCCTAACATCGCTGCCACCTACCTACATTTATTAACCCCTAATCTGCCGCCCCAACGTCGCCACCACTATATTAAAGTTATTAACCCCTAAATCTAAGTCTAACCCTAAACCTAACACCCACTAACTTAAATATAATTTAAATAAATCTAAATAAATATTCCTATCATTAAATAAATTATTCCTATTGAAAACTAAATACTTACCTATAAAATAAACCCTAAGCTAGCTACAATATAACTAATAGTTACATTGTAGCTAGCTTAGTTTTTTTTATTTTACAGGCAATTTTGTATTTATTTTAACTAGGTAAAATAGTTACTAAATAGTTATTAACTATTTAATAACTACCTAGCTAAAATAAATACAAAAGTACCTGTAATATAAAACCTAACCTAAGTTACACTAACACCTAACACTACACTATAATTAAATAAATTAACTAAATTAAATACAATTACCTAAATTAAATTAAATTAAATTAGCTAAAGTACAAAGAAAATTACTAAATTACATAAAATAATAAAAAAAATTACAGATAATTAAACTAATTACACCTAATCTAATAACCCTATTAAAATAAAAAAGCCCCCCAAAAATAAAAAAAACCCTAGCCTAAACTAAACTAACAATAGCCCTTAAAAGGGCCTTTTGCGGGGCATTGCCCCAAAGTAATCAACTCTTTTACCTAAGAGCTCCCCATTGCCCTGAAAAGGGCATTTGGATGGGCATTGGCCTTAAAAGGGCATTTAGCTCTTTGCCACCCAAACCCTAGCCTAAAAATAAAACCCACCCAAAACACCCTTAAAAAACCTAACACTAACCCCCTGAAGATCAACTTACTGGGAGAAATCTTCATCCAAGCTGGGCCAAAGTCCTCAACGAAGCCGGGAGAAGTCTTCATCCAAGCCAGGCGAAGTGATCCTCCAGACGGGCAGAAGTCTTCATCCAGACGGCATCTTCTATCTTCATCCTTCCGGCACGGAGTGGGTCCATATTCAAGACATCCGGCACGGAGCATCCTCTTCCAATGAAGTCTTCTTCTAAATGACAGTTCCTTTAAGTGACATCATCCAAGATGGCGTCCCTTAGATTCCGATTGGCTGATGGAATTCTATCAGCCAATCGGAATTAAGGTAGAAAACTTCTCCCGGCTTCGTTGGGGGCTTCGGCCCTGGCATGGATGAAGACTTCTTCTGATAAGTTGATCTTCAGAGGGTTAGTGTTATTTTTAAGGGTGTTTTGGGTGGGTTTTATTTTTAGGTTAGGGTTTGGGCGGCAAAAGAGCTAACTGCCCTTTTAAGGGCTATGCCCATCCAAATGCCCTTTTCAGGGCAATGGGGAGCTTTGGTTTTTTTTAGATAGTATTTTATTTGGGGGGTTGGTTATGTGGGTGGTGGGTTATACTGTTGGGGGGTTGTTTGTATTTTTTTTACAGGTAAAAGAGCTGATTTCTTTGGGCAATGCCCAGCAAAAGACCCTTTTAAGGGCTATTGGTAGTTTAGTTTAGGCTAGGGTTTTTTTATTTTGGGTTGGCTTTTTTATTTTGATAAGGCTATTAGATTAGGTGTAATTAGTTTAAAGATCTTGTAGTTTTTTTTTATTTTCTGTAATTTAGTGGGGGGGGTTGTAATTTAGCTAATTTTTTTTAAATTAGTTATTTGTATTTAATTTATGTAATTTATTTAATTGTAGTGTAGTGTTAGGTGTTAGTGTAACATAGGTTAGGTTTTATTTTAGTAACTATTCTACCTAGTTAAAATAAATACAAACTTGCCTGTAAAATAAAAATAAACCCAAAGCTAGTTTCAATGTAACTATTAATTATATTGTAGCTAGCTTAGGGTTTATTTTACAGGTAAGTATTTAGTTTTAAATAGGAACTATTTAGTTATTAATAGTAGGTTTTATTTAGATTTATTTTAATTACATTAAAGTTAGGGGTGTTAGTGTTAGACTTAGGGTTAGGGGTTAATACCTTTAGTATAGTGGCAGTGACATTGGGGGCGGCATATTAGGGCTTAATAAGTGTAGGTAGGTGGCAGCGACATTGGGGTGGCAGATTAGGGGTTAATAAGTGTAGGTAAGTGGCGGCGACATTAGGGGTGGCATATTAGGGGTTAATAAGTGTAATGTAGATGGCAGCGATATCAGGGACAGCAGATTAGGGGTTAATAAGTATCATGTAGGTGTTGGCGATGTCGGGGGCAGCAGATTAGGGGTGTTTAGACTCAGGGTTTATGTTAGGGTTTTAGGTGTAAAACATAAATTTAGTTTCCCCATAATGATCAATGGAGCTGCATTATGGAGCTTTACGCTGCTTTACTGCAGATGTTAGGCTTTTTTTCAGCCATCTCTCCCCATTAATGTATATGGGGAAATTGTGCACGAGCACGTAAAACCAGCTGACCGCAGCTCACCGCAGCGCTGGTATTGGAGTGCGGTATGGAGCTCAATTTTGCTTTACGCTGCAATATTGCCTGCTAATGCCAGGTTTATGAAAACCCGTAATACCAGTTCTGTAGGTAAGTAAGAGGTGACAATAGCACCATGCAGCTCATAACGCAAAACTCGTAATCTAGCCATATGTTATTGATGAGGTAGAGAAGCCCTCCTATCCTTTATCCACCTTACAGCCTTGGGCGACTGAATTGTTCTGGATCTACTAAGGTTATGGAGGTAAACTGAGCTAGTGGATCCATCACAGGTAGACGGACAATTCCTGGCTGATGACGTCACACAGAAGAGACGGTCGTACATGCTGTATAGCCTCACATGAAGGTACAACATACTATGTGGAGGAGTGCTTGGATCGTAGATAAACCTGACGAACCAGAACGCAAGGGGTAGGGTTGGCTACTTGCCACGAACCCTCGTCAGAGGTTTTGAAAGCTTCCTTGAAGTGCTGAGTCAGGCACAGTAAAAACTGTTTTGCCTACAATCTTTATTTACCTTGATCCAGTGACTTCAGTGTATATGTAAATTCCCGGCACTAGCACTTTCTTTTTTGAGAAGTTTGCTTTCAGGTTTTATATAGTGATTGCGATGCGGGAGGGTGGCGGTTTAAGGGTTAATAGGTAGTTTATGGGTGTTAGTGTACTTTGTAACAGTTTAGTTATGAGTTTCGGGAAACATTTTTGTTTTGCAAAATCCATAACTACTGCTCTCAGATGGCGGTATGGATTGTGTCGGTATAGGCTGTAATGCAAGCATTTTAGCCAGACCGCACAACCTGTAATACCAGCGCTATGAAAATTCCAAAACAAAAATGTATTTTTTTGAGTGTGGAATGGACATTGTGTTACAGGCTAAAACCATACATAGCTATACCGGCATGACTCGTAATATGTGTTCCTAGCCATTCCAGTGTAATGGCCAATTTCTCAGCGTTAAAAGCCGTACCGCACCTTAACGCAAAACTCGTAATCTAGCTGATAGTGAGCAAAAATATATATATTTTTTTGCAATTAATAAATTCTTTTAATTTTGATTAATTTTTTTAACTAACATGTTTAAGCCATATTTTCCTAGACAATACTGTGTCATATTGTCCTCACACAAGGTATGGTGTTCTGTAATGGGTTTGAATCGGTTTAGATTAAAACAAAACAACACAAGAAAACTCTTGTTATGCGTTTCACAATGGAATTCTGATCCCAGTGTATTTAACTGAAGGAAAAGGTTAAGAACATAGTTAAAACCCGCTTTAATATATATATATATATATATATATATATATATATATTCATCTTGTAATCCCACTATAGGCATGAATAGTTTTTCATTTTTTTTTCCTTTCCTTCCTCTTTCTTTCTTTCTCTTTTTTTTTTTTTCATAACATAGGGCTTTATAAAGTAAATTGATATCTTCTCGGCATAAGCCTGTTTAAGGAATAATGATTTGATTAACATCAGAAAAAAACGTAAGAAATAAAAACTGCAAGTTTAATTGTATTTCCGTCCTGGAAAGACAATAGACGCTTAGATTAAATAAAATTAAGTGGCAATGTATTTTTTTCAAAATAAACTAAAAATAAAATAAATAAGAACATCCAAGAACGAGGGAGAAAAATTTTTTTTTGGAGGATAGGAAAAAGGGATCTCCGGGCCCGCAAGGTACTACCTTATGATTTATAGCTCCTACTTCTGTAATTTTATGGTATTTCTCTAAAATTTCTAATCCAAGAGCTGGGGAAAACTTGTAACAGAACTAATTCAGCAAAGCTGATAGAGGAGACGAATCTAGACAGAATCCGCTGCTGCAGCTGTAATGGGTAAGTCTTGATAATAGGAGCCCACTCTACCATATCTTAATTCTTTTTTCTGAAGCCTGGGATAAATGAAAAGACTCATATATAATTTGGTATTGTATCCCCTTAAGAATTAACCCTAGACTGGGAGCAATCCAGGATTTAAAAAGATTATATCTAACAATAAGTATTATAGATGTTTAATATCCGGGGTTTTGAGTCTGTCCTGGGATTAAGTACCAGACAGACTATATCTTCCAGGGAAAACGAGTAAGCCCCATTATAAAGTCTATTGTACCAGTATTGAATTTTCTGCCAAAGCTGTTTTATTTTGTTTTATTTTGGGGCAGTGCCATATCATATGCAAGAGAGCAAAAAATGTTAACATCTTAATGATGGACATGAGGCACACTAAACTGTAGGAAGCATGCAGGCTCAATTATACTGAAGGTATGAAAAAAAAAACATTGTAAGTACTGCTCCAGGGTTTGATTACTCTGCTCCATATGTCCATTGGTATGAGGATAATAACCAGAAGATAAATATTTTTAGATGAGCAAACTGGAATGAAACATATTCCAAAACATGGAGGTGAGCTGAGAGCCTCGGTCAGAAAACACATCCTGGAGTAAACCATGCAAAACGAAAGACTTCCTTGATGAACAGACTAGCCATTATACCAGCAGAAGTTAGTCCAGTAGCAGGAATAAAATTTGCATCTCTGGAAAACAGTCAACTATCACCAGAATGGTGTCAAATCCATCAGACAATGAGAGATCAACAATGAAATCCCTAGAGACGCATGTCCACAGGAGATCAGGAACTGGCAAAGGATGAAGGGGATCTACTGCAACCAAGGTAAAATGCTTCATACTGGCACAAGTATCACAGAAATTAACACACCTATGGACGTCTTCCAAAAATCAAGGCCACCAGAAAGTTTTAGAAATGAAGTCCACATTTTTTATAACATCTCTATCACCAGCAGCTGGCAAATAATGGTAAACCTGAAGAACCTCCAAACAAGCTGAATCAGGGAAGAAGATTTGTTTTCTTTGCTATAGACAAAGGTCTATGAATACGCTGATATACAGCCAAAACGTGTAAGAATGCTTTTGTCTTCTTCCCTTGATTTTATTCACTTTATGGTGACTGCTAATAAAGATTTGGATTATTTTACCTTTGTGCCCACCAGTTGTGTTTGTCAATACAACAGACCATCCACAACATAAGAGGAATAGTGGAAACTTTAAGCTTGTCCAGTAAAGAAAAATATGTCAGAAGAAAATGGACTTTTTGTAAAATAGTAACAACTTCCAGTACATAATCTAAAGAAGCATCAGGAAATCTGAAAAGAGCATTTGCTTGTTATTTAAACCAGAAGGAAAGGCAATGACAAAGTTAAACCTAGAGAAGAACAGTGTCCTTCAAGGTTATCTGGGACAAAGTAATTTGGCAGCCCTAACGTATGCCAAAATGTAATGATCAGTAAATATAGTAATGGGCTAAAGAGCACCTTCCAGAAAATGCCTCCACTCCTCCAAAGCACATTTAATAACCAGTAGCTGTCACCAACAACATAGTTCATCTGTGCTTCAGGTGTCTAAACAACATGGTCTTGGCTCCTACTCAGATGAATGATAGGAGCATAAACTTCAGATAATTTTTTTTTTGTTAGTAGGAACCAGTCACTCAAGGATCACAGATACTTTCTTGGAATTCATCTCAATATGATTGGGAGAAAGAATTTGATAGTCCTCCATATCACAATAAATATATCTAAAAAGTCTTTAAAAGTAATGTTCAAAATGTGTTGAAAGGTTTCAGGAGTCCAAATGGCATCACAAATTACAAAAACTGTCCATAACAAGTATGAAATCCAGTCTTCCATTCAATGTCTAGTAGGCACCAGATTATAAGCCCCTCTCAGGCCAATCTTTGTAAAAACATGTGCTCCCTTAATCCTATCCAACATCTAAGAAATGAGTGGTAAAGGATATCAGTTGTGGATAGTAATAGTATTGAGGGCTCTATAATGCACACAAGGGGGCCAATTTATCAACTGTCTGGTGGACATGATCCGCTGTATCGATCATATCTGCCAGACATTGATAAATGCGGATAACATATGCTGTCTGCATTTATCATTGCACAAGCAGTTCTGGTGAACTGCTTGTGCAATGCTGCCCTATCAGATTTGTGGCCACTAGCAGGGGGTGTCAATCAACTGATCATATGAGATCGGGTGGATTGATGTCCGCTGCCTTAGAAGTGGCAGACGAGTTAAGGAGCAGGGGTCTTAAGACCGCTGCTTCTTAACTCCTTTTTCCTGAAGAAACAGGGATATACGGCCCCATTTGGGCTGTGATAAATCAGCCCCAAGGTCTCAATCCTACATTCTTCTTTTTGACAAAAAAAATACCAGCACCAGCAGGAGAAGCAGATGGCCTAATAAAACCTTAGCTAGTATTCGTCAATAGAGCAGACAACAGAAATATTCTTCCAAAAGGAATCAGAGCAACAAGAATGAAGTTAATGGGACAAACAAATTGTGTTTTTTGAGATTTCAGAAGTATAATAAACCAGGCTGATATCTTTGTCTTTGCATTTATGGATCAATGGAACAGATCTAGATTCTGGACACACTATCAGGCCAAATTCTGAAAATAGTCCTGAACCCTGAATATCTGCTTACATTACAATATTTAATATCACAAAAATAAGCATGAACAATGTTATAATTTTGCTAACAGAAGCACTTGCAAAAGGAAATAAAATACATATGTCAGAACCCCTTGTCACAGGAAGTTTATCTGTAGTCTATAGCTTTTATTGTCAGTCAACAATAATAAAGACATTTTAAATCCTATGTGACAGCATAACTAGTGAGCATATTTTGATGAATATAGACTAACAAAGCTAACCAGTACCTATCAGAGGTAACATTCTCGAACCACTCTCAGTAACCACAACACCTGCAAGCCACGTACAGTAATATAAATGTAAATACAGGTACATAAGGGGGGAAGTGTTACCCAATAATTGAGGCTCAAATTATATGAGAATGCTCAAGAGGAGTTAGCATAAATTTATTGCTATATTGGTTAAATTCAAAAGCCAAGGAAGACAGAACGTATTTGTAGCTGCATCTGGTTTAGGCACCCAATCACCCTGACCCACATCCCAGACTTCACTAAACCAGCTGGTCCACTTTCACAATGATTTTAAATACTCCCCATCTATCCCCTTAGCTCCCTTGAACTGCACAGTACAACCAGCACCAACACATCCCCAATAAGGATGCCTGAGAAGCAACAAATCTGCACTTTTCTTTTCAAATACATCAGAAAAAAATTACTATAGGGTACAGGAAAAGCTGGGTTTTCTTTCAGACACATATTCAAAACTACAATGTGGTTTAATTAGTCGAGATATTTTACAAAAACTACAGACAAACAAAATACTATGAGTCCTCTTTATTATAGGATTATGCAATTTTAACCAAGGTAACTCCAAAATAAGTGGCTACAAAGGTGAAGCCACTACATCAAACTATAAAGTCCCTAGTAGTAGTAGTAGTATTAATAATAATAATAATAATAATAATAATAATAATAGCTGTAGTAGCAGCATCATTTAATTATAAAGAATCTAAATATTGCACAGAGCTGTGAATATAGGAATAAAAGAGGATAAGGTATGTTTATAATTAGATTTATGATAAAAAGAGGGTCCTAACCAGGACTTTCATTAAAATTTACCCAACCGGCAGCCAAGGTGAGCTACAGGACAAGGGGGTTTCTGAGCCTAAATGTTACAGTGAATAGAAGAAGAACATTTGGAAGACATCTGAGGCAAAATTGAGAAAAATATTTTATTGCAGATAATATTCATGCATTTTTATTGAAGAATACTAGAAATACTGACAGCTTGAGGCTTGAGGACAAAGACAGAACATTTGACAGAATAGGTGTAGTTCAAGAAAAGCAATCACAGCAGTTAATCTTCACAAACACCTTTGAAAGGTTGATGGATTTGAGTCATTTTAAGCCTATATTTCTATGGTACTATATAACCTTTGCTAAAGTAGGGCTCTCCTCTTAAATAGCACAATAATAAAAATCCATGTAAAAATGGTGAACAAACTGTGTCAATATATTTGCCAAAAATCAATCTTTGTACTAAAGGAACACTGAAGTCCAATTTAAACTTTCATAATTCAGATAGAGCATGCAATTTTAAACAACTTTCCAATTCACCATTGTAGTTGTATTTTGTTTATGTGCTCAGTCTTACCATGGTGTATGACTTTTTACATGAAACTGTCTCCTGCAACATCACTTTCGGCTAGATTACGAGTTTTGCATTAAGGTAAAAAAGCAGCGTTAACAGGTCATAACGCTGCTTTATAACGAGTCTGTAACGCAACAAAAATCACCTTCTACACTCAAATCTCTACCGCACATACAGAGCAGTAGTTAATCAAATATCTATAACAAAAATATCCACAAATCACTTCAAAAAACATTACGCAAAGTACACCTACACTCATACAAACAATACACAATATTTTTTTTTCCAAATAAAAATGTTAATGTCAAAATAGAACAGATCAAAGTTACAAGATCTCGGGTGTTTGAAAAAAAAGCCACACAAAACTATTTTACCTTGACTTACATAGACAGGCGGGAACATACACTCATATAGCTACATCTAACCACAAATATTATCACATACGTACCCTAATCAATAGATACAAACAATATACAGCACTTTATCTACACAAAACATTTTTTTATTATGAAATTAACACAATTTAGCTACTTTTTCACAGAAGGACATGACGTCACTCACTTTACGCTCAGCACAAGTGTTTGGTTTTATTTCCCAGGACATTTCTCTCCTCCATTGACTTCTATGGGGAAGACGTGCTCATGCACGCGACAGGCAGATTTACCTAACGCACGCAAAATATGTAGACTTGAAAACTCGTAATACCAGCATTACAATTGTTGCGCTAATTCATTCATTCTTGCGTTACTCCTGCTATGACAAATAGATCAAGAAATGACTATTTCCCTATGGATTTATGGCTTTTACTTGTGTGAAATTCACTACAACATCCCATTCTTAAAGGAAATTACATTACATATGCTACAAATCACCATCAACAATATGAAATTGGTTTAAAAAATTAAATCATATTTGAACGGACACAACATATTTTTTTAATTTCAGTATTCACAAACAGTAGACAATTGTAAACACATCTCATTTACCTCTATTATAGCATTGCTTTTTTTTAAATCATATACTTGGATGAACAGCATATCTACATAGGCTCAACACATGATAAAAGATGGATGCATATACATGACTTTTCCCATTCACTCATACATGTGCATTGATATTCAGGCAAAAAAACAACATAGAAACAATGAATACATTTACATCATACAACTACATTGGAAGGTTGCTTAACATTAGATTCTCTCTATGAATCATGAAACATAAAATATGGATTTAGTGTCCCTTTAACATCACGATTCACTCAAAATATACCATTAGGAATTACGTTCAATAAGAACATATTGTGATTAAAGAAAGAGTCACCAGCGCTAAATCTTAGATCTACAGGGAGTGCAGAATTATTAGGCAAATGAGTATTTTGACCACATCATCCTCTTTATGCATGTTGTATTACTCCAAGTTGTATAGGCTCGAAAGCCTACTACCAATTAAGCATATTAGGGGATGTGCATCTCTGTAATGAGAAGGGGTGTGGTCTAATGACATCAACACCCTATATGAGGTGTGCATAATTATTAGGCAACTTCCTTTCCTTTGGCAAAATGGGTCAAAAGAAGGACTTGACAGGCTCCGAAAAGTCAAAAATAGTGAGATACCTTGCAGAGGGATGCAGCACTCTTAAAATTGCAAAGCTTCTGAAGCGTGATCATCGAACAATCAAGCGTTTCATTCAAAATAGTCAACAGGGTCGCAAGAAGTGTGTGGAAAAACCAAGGCGCAAAATAACTGCCCATGAACTGAGAAAAGTCAAGCGTGCAGTTGCCAAGATGCCACTTGCCACCAGTTTGGCTATATTTCAGAGCTGCAACATCACTGGAGTGCCCAAAAGCACAAGGTGTGCAATACTCAGAGACATGGCCAAGGTAAGAAAGGCTGAAAGACGACCACCACTGAACAAGACACACAAGCTGAAACGTCAAGACTGGGCCAAGAAATATCTCAAGACTGATTTTTCTAAGGTTTTATGGACTGATGAAAAGAGAGTGAGTCTTGATGGGCCAGATGGATGGGCCCGTGGCTGGATTGGTAAAGGGCAGAGAGCTCCAGTCCGACTCAGACGCCAGCAAGGTGGAGGTGGAGTACTGGTTTGGGCTGGTATCATCAAAGATGAGCTTGTGGGGCCTTTTCGGGTTGAGGATGGAGTCAAGCTCAACTCCCAGTCCTACTGCCAGTTTCTGGAAGACACCTTCTTCAAGCAGTGGTACAGGAAGAAGTCTGCATCCTTCAAGAAAAACATGATTTTCATGCAGGACAATGCTCCATCACACGCGTCCAAGTACTCCACAGCGTGGCTGGCAAGAAAGGGTATAAAAGAAGAAAATCTAATGACATGGCCTCCTTGTTCACCTGATCTGAACCCCATTGAGAACCTGTGGTCCATCATCAAATGTGAGATTTACAAGGAGGGAAAACAGTACACCTCTCTGAACAGTGTCTGGGAGGCTGTGGTTGCTGCTGCACGCAATGTTGATGGTGAACAGATCAAAACACTGACAGAATCCATGGATGGCAGGCTTTTGAGTGTCCTTGCAAAGAAAGGTGGCTATATTGGTCACTGATTTGTTTTTGTTTTGTTTTTGAATGTCAGAAATGTATATTTGTGAATGTTGAGATGTTATATTGGTTTCACTGGTAAAAATAAATAATTTAAATGGGTATATATTTTTTTTTGTTAAGTTGCCTAATAATTATGCACAGTAATAGTCACCTGCACACACAGATATCCCCCTAAAATAGCTAAAACTAAAAACAAACTAAAAACTACTTCCAAAAATATTCAGCTTTGATATTAATGAGTTTTTTGGGTTCATTGAGAACATGGTTGTTGTTCAATAATAAAATTAATCCTCAAAAATACAACTTGCCTAATAATTCTGCACTCCCTGTAGTAATAATTTCTTATTATAACCATGAAATAGATCCTATTTTTGTATCAATAAATGTACTAAGAAGTATCAATAATTGTTCTTGTACAGAAATTGTATAAATTAAGGTTTGAGATAGTGTGCTGCCTCAATACTGAAACAGAGTACCCCTGACTCTGTAAAGATGTATATATAAAGATGAATTCAATATTAGATAGAGGCGCTCAACTATAGGAAAAATATTATTAATTCCTGTGTCTTATGTAAATGTACATATAAAACAATAAGAGGTTGAAAACTGTATCTGGATGGTAATTTTCACAAAAGTTCAGTCAAGTAAGTGTTTACTGCTTACCAGCTGTTACCTTAATCTTATGAGGTAAGATGTAGGCCCGGTTTAAAGATGGAACACTGTATGTCACTTTCCTGGTGTTGATCCGGAAGAAGATCTGTTGAAATAGGGCCCTCTCTCTGGAACTGTTAAACTTGTTCAAATGGAAATCCTGGACTCTCTTCGGTGAAATAAGGATATTCTGGACTCTCTTTGATGGAGAAGGCTGTAGACTGTAATCCGTCTCTGTATATTTCCTTTCAATGGTGGTAGGAATATAGTTTCCCCTCTGTGCCCTCAGATGGATAAACTTTCTAACACATATGAGTTCATGCTGATAACAAGCTCCAATGGCTGTGCTCAGGAAGAAGGTTCCCTTCTTCACTCCAGTTACATCAATACCTGATATCTCTCAGTTCTCTGGACGTGTAGCCTGACTCACTCACCCAGCTGTGTTAGAAAGTTTATCCATCTGAGGGCACAGAGGGGATACTATGTTAACACGCATCACACAACAACAAAACACACATTTATTTTTTTAATCAGCACACAATAAGAATGTTGTAAAATACAACAACAGAATGAGGATTTGCAGACTAGACAGGCAGGTTGCTAATATGATGACGTCATTTGAAGCTTCAACCATACAGATTACAGCATTAGGACTGTACCACCCCTTTCACCAGTTTCTCACTAAATACTAAATAAATGTAAACAAGAGTGTTGGAAGATCTTCATTATTATTGCAATTTCAATAAGACACGTAAAATATTGACATCTCGCAAATCACTTATATATAGAATATTATAGATGTCAGCCGTGACTTTATGGTTTGAAAACAATATTGCAGCAACAATGATCGATCAGATTCTATGCCATGTCTATGCACATTGTACACAAATATGCACTTTCATTCATGTTAGCGTGGACGTGTGCTTTTTACTATTAGATCGCGTTTAATAAGTATTTATTATGCATATGAACAAACATTACGAAGATGCACTGTATGTGTTACATTTTACACTTTCACATTACGATTCATTGGGGGAAAACAAAATTTCAGCAAACACCTTAAAAAACACCCACTTGCGCCGCTCACATACAATCAAGTGTATACAATCAGCAATCATTACAAATTCACTACCATTGGACATATTGCACTATAAATCCCCCAAACAACATGGCCAAATGATCGACATTGTATCAAATCGCTTTTGTGTTTTTGCATACATTGTTACTCCTTGTGTGCTTGCTCTGCTGTTTGGCTTTGTGCTGCTTAACTTGGAAAATATGGATGATCCGCAGTTAGTTGCTGCTGGTGCTGTTGCACGAGTGGTGTTCAATAGCATCAGACAGGCTCTGCGTCTCCAAGAGAGACAAGAGGCTCGTCTGGTTAGAGGTCCTCGTGTTGAAAGGGTGAGGCCCACCTTGGATAACATGAGCTACTTCGGGGTTTATGACAAGTATAGGCTCAATCGCGATCAGCTTGTTAGCCTTTATGATGTACTTAAACCTCATATGAGCCACGTAGACGTATGCAGACTGCAGTCCCTGGCATCACCAAGATGCTAAGTTGCATACACGTCCTGGCCTCCGGAAGTTTTCAATTCAGAGAGGGGTACATGCATGGGCTGTCTCAGGGTACCTTCTCTGTGGTTTTTGACAACTTTCTGAACGCCATACATTACATAGGATTCCCTCAAAATGATGGCGATTGGTGGCACCTGAAGAGGGAATTCTATGCAATAGCTCGAATGCCCAATGTCTTGGGAGCAATAGATTGCACCCACATTGTGCTGCGTGCACCTGCAGATGATCTGCCCTTCCAAAATCACAAACACTTTCATAGTTTGAACGTGCAGTTTGTTTGTAATGCATGGATGCGGATTATGCAGGTGTGTGCAAATTTGACCGGGGCTTGTCATGATACCCGCATCCTCAGACAGTCGTCCCTGTGGCGGCAGTTTGAGGGCAGACAGTTTCCCCATGGGTGGCTTGTTGGTGAGTACTTGTGCACAACATGGTTAATTAGTTAGACAATTGCCACTGTAATCTTCAAAAACAGTTGTTTGTGTAATGTGCAAAATGTGTAGCTATAGGATTTGCTTTAACCATTTAATTGTCTCTTGCAGAAAATGTCTAGATTTAGCTCCAAACAGATATATAGCAGGTCCTAGCTTAAATGTGCAGCTCTAGGATGCAAAATAACTATTTATGTCTCTTTTAGCAAATGTCTTGTGTATGCGAAATACACATATGTAGCATGTCCTAGCTTAAATGTGCAGATCTAGGATGCAATTTAACCATGTCATTGTCTCTTTCAGCAAATGTCAAGTTTAGCTCCAAACAGATATGTAGCAGATCCTAGCTTAAATGGGCAGCTCTAGGATGCAATTTAACCATTTCTGTCTCTTTTAGCAAATGTCTCGTTTATGCGATTTTCGTGTACACAAATTCATTGTATCTTATAAAACTTTATTTTATTATTTTTTTATCTATATATTTGACATTTTGTTATGTTCATTATTTATAGGTGATTCAGGTTACATGAGCCGGCCTTGGCTCATTACGCCTATACGTAACCCAGCTGACGACGCCCAGGATCGCTACAATCGGGCGCACAAGTGGACTAGGGCTGTAGTGAAGAGGATGTTTGGGCTCCTCAAAATGTGGTTATGATGCCTGGACAGGTCTGGAATAGCCCTCCAATACAGCCCTAGTAATGTGACAAAGATCGTTATAGCCTGCAGCGTCCTGCATAACATTGCAAAAATATAAATCTAGAAAAGCAAATGAGATACTATAAATATATTATAAATGTGTTTAATATTGTATTATACATCTGAATCAGGAAATACAATATTGTTTAACATCCCTTTAAGGCAAAGCTTTATAAATACAGCCATTGTAAGATATTTCACTCACAGTGGCCCATACAATACATAAGGGAATAATAATTATATATTTTAGATGTTGATTGTTTGGCACATATAAGAAGTATGTATATGTCTAAACATATGATTAAGTCAGGAGAACAGACTATCTATCCAAGATAATATACATATTTGTGGTTTTAAAATCAAAATAATAATTCTTAGACAAACATGATTCATATTTCATGCATTATATACTCTGCTGATAATAATGATTTTTAAACACATTACTTTGTCAAAATCTTAGAAAATACTGTCCCTTTAAGAGTCTGCTTTGCATCATTTAAAATATCTATGAATGGATGGAGATAAGTGGACATTTTAAAAACAAGTTTCTCACACAGGTCAAAAGTATATTCATATAATGGGATAGAATATGCAATATTTTTATTGTATACAATGAAATCTCTTCTTAGTTTACTGTCCCTTTTATGTGTATCTAAAATCATATATTTAAATATATTTTTTCATATTTACACATGACTACATAATTATTACTAAATGCTTAGGCATCTATTTATCAAGCTGTCAACTAGCTTGCATTCGACGGCACCAATACACTCGCCTAAGATCGCCTAACATCGCTGCCGTGGACCTGAATACGCTCTCCAAAATTATCAAAAAAGCTGTCAAAAAGCCTCGCACCAAGTACAGTGCAATGAGCAGCGGACTGTTGTGAACTAACAGTCATCGATCTCGCTGCTCTTCAGCATTTTCACAGCTTTCTTCGTACCCTGTCACTAAACACCCACACTATACTATACTGTTTTACCCCCTATACCACCGCTCCCGGAGCCCACCGCAACTCTAATAAGTGTATTAACTCCTAAACTGCCACCCCCCGCCGCAACTAAATAAAGTGTTTAACCACTAAACCGCCGCTCCCGGAGCCCACTGCCACCTACATTATACTTATTAACCCCTAATCTTCCGCCCCCTACACCGCCGCCACCTACATTATATTTATTAACCCCTTAAATCACCTCCCCTACACTGCTGCCACCTACCTACATTTATTAACCCCTAATCTGCCGCCCCCAACGTTGCCACCACTATATTAAATTTATTAACCCCTAAACCTAAGTCTAACCCTAACCCTAACACCCCCTAACTTAAATATAATTTAAATAAATCTAAATAAATTTTCCTATCATTAAATAAATTATTAATATTTAAAACTAAATACTCACCTGTAAAATAAACCCTAAGATAGCTACAATATAACTAATAATTACATTGTAGCTAGCTTAGGGTTTATTTTTATTTTACAGACAAGTTTGTATTTATTTTAATTAGGTACAATAGTTATTAAATAGTTATTAACTATTTAAGAACTTCCTAGTTAAAATAAATACAAAAGTACCTGTAAAATAAAAACTAACCTAAATTACAATTACACTTAACACTACCCTATAATTAAATAAATTCCCTAAACTAAATACAATTAAATCTTGGATGACGTCACTTAAAGGAACCGTCATTGTTGAAGAAGACGTCGTCAGAAGAGGATGCTCCACGTCGGATGTCTTGAAGATGGACCCGCTCCGCGCTGGATGGATGAAGACAGAAGATGCCATCTGGATGAAGACTTCTGCCCGTCTGGAGTACCACTTCTGCCCGTCTGGAGGACCACTTCTGCTGGCTTCGTTGAGGACTTCGACCCAGTTGGGTGAAGACTTCTCATGGTAGGGTGATCTTCAAGGGGTTAGTGTTAGTTTTTTTAAGGGGGGATTGGGTGGGTTTTAGAGTAGGGTTGGTTGTTTGGGTGGTGGGTTTTAATGTTGGGGGGGTTGTAATTTTTTTTACAGGTAAAAAAACTGATTACTTTGGGGCAATGCCCCACAAAAGGCCATTTTAAAGGCTATTTGTAATTTAGTGTAGGGTAGGGCTTTTTTATTTTGGGGGGGGGCTTTTTTATTTTGTTAGGGGGGATTAGATTAGGTGTAATTAGTTTAAACTTCTTGTAATTTCATTATAATTTTCTGTAATTTAGTGGGGTTTTTTTGTACTTTAGATAATTTTATTTAATTGTATTTAGTTTAGGGAATTTATTTAATTATAGTGTAGTGTTAGGTGTAATTGTAACTTAGGTTAGGTTTTATTTTACAGGTATATTTGTATTTATTTTAACTAGGAAGTTCATAAATAGTTAATAAATATTTAATAACTATTGTACTTAGTTAAAATAAATACAAACTTGCCTGTAAAATAAACCCTAAGATAGCTACACTGTAACTATTAGTTATATTGTAGCTAGCTTAGGGTTTATTTTATAGGTAAGTATTTAGTTTTAAATAGGAATAATTTATTTAATGATAGGAATATTTATTTAGATTTAATTAAATTATATTTAAGTTAATGGGTGTTAGAGTTAGGGTTAAACTTAGGTTTAGGGGTTAATAAATTTAATATAGTGACGGTGGTGTAGGGGGGGCAGATTAGACGTTAATAAGTATAATGTAGGTGGCGGCGGTGTGGGGGGGCATATTAGGGGTTAATAAATATAATGTAGGTGGCGGCGGTGTAGGGGGGGCAGATTAGGGGTTAATAAGTATAATGTAGATGGTGGTGGTGTAGGGGTGGCAGATTAGGGGTTAATAAGTATAATGTAGGTGGCGGCGGTGTAGGGGGCAGATTAGGGGTGTTTAGACTCTGGGTACATGTTAGGATGTTAGGTGTAAACGTTCCCATAGGAATCAATGGGATATCGGGCAGCAGCGAACATAACCTTTCGCTGCTTCTAGACTCCTATTGCTTCCTATGGCATCCGCCGCCTTCAGGTACAATGGGCCAGAATAATGGAGAGCGTATCTGGTAGTAGTTTGTTAACTACCTCAGATTGTGCCAAATTTGCATTCGGAACATCTGTAATGACTTAAGCATCGATCTGTGTCAGACTGAGTTCGGCGGATCGTATGTTACATTACAAAATTCTACTTTTGCCGGTGTGTAGGGTTTGATAACTAAGGGGAATCAGGCTCACTACAAATACGCTGCGGAATTCCAGCGTATTTGCGGTTAACTGCTTGATAAATAGATGCCTTAATATTAGTTTCGAGCTTGTGATGGATATTTCATATTTATTGAAAGTGAAATGAAAAAACAAGCTAATCTTTCATGATTCAGACAGAGTATATTAAAATCTAAAAAATAAAAATGGACTTTAATAATAACATATTGTATATTCTCATGTTATCCTAAGTGTGCACAAACAAGATGCATAGGTTTAGGATCAGCAAAGCATTACTGAGAAATATCTACTTATTTTTGAGGGGGCAACTATGCATATTTACAATGTTTAGACAGACTTTATATAAGTTTAAATATTGCGTATCAGCTCATTAAAGGTACATTATTTAAAAACAAATATTTTATATATTTTTTTATGGATTCCTAAATAAAACAAAAATTAAGCAATAAAATGTACTTCTATTATTTAATTTGCTTCATTATTTTGATGTACTTTCATTTACAACCATATATAGATATGCTCAGTAGCTGAAGACTGGTGGATGCACAGAGATGCCTTGTGTGTTGGATCAACCATGTGCATTACTATTTATTCTGTAAAGGATATCTAAAAAATAAGCTAGATCGAGTTACATTTTAATGTATAAAAATGTATTCTCTATCCGGATCATGAAACAAAATATTTTTGTGTAATGTCCCTTTAAATTAAATTAAAAAATCTGCTGTCGCAAAAAAATATATATGTGAGCATTTCCGACCAATGCAAGCTTGATGTTTATTTAATAATAATGAACAATCGTGGAAATAAAAATTAAAAATATTTTGCAAAGTTATGTCCATCATAAATATAAATATCGCATTTCAGTAATGTAGCGTGGTAAATGTATCTTGTAACACGAGATTCGCATCTTCAAACATTCTATTCTAATGTCACGCACTAGCACACAATAGATGTGCATTGTTGGGATTATAAATATATTTAATAGAGCAATGTCAATACTTCACAATGAGTCACAATATATCTTTAATAAACTATGAAGACATACAATGTTTAGGTTTTACAATAAAATATATTCATATTAAATAACATGATCAATATTAAACATAGAAATGTGACTGGATCATATTATCTATTACTATCGTGAGTAAAAATGAAATATAGATCAAATGTAAACTTAATATATTAATATTTAACGGATCACGTATATTAAATCTGCGTCACACATATACACATAACAGCCCCATAAATTACAAATAGGTCTACATGCAAAATTTAGTAACAAAATTTAGTAACAGCACCCCCCGGAGGTATGTGTATGGAAGTTACAAAGATATGAAACATTAAGGAATGGCCAATCAGAGTTCATAACACAAACATAACTTGAGTCAGTATAGTCTCACAGACATCATAACAAAAAATAAAAAATATTATCCAATCAGATGTACAGATATGTCCCATGGTGCATCTCATGTTTTCTTCACCATATAAAAGTCCATTACACGTTGCCATTTTTGTCAGTTCTCTAATGCCTGCTGGCGTATATATATATATATATATATATATATATATATATATATATATATATATATATATATATATATATACTGTATATATTATATTTATTAACAGGACTAGCAGGCATGACGTCTCCCAGGTTCACACGGTTGGAGAGTGCAGCACTGTTCAACGCCGTCAAGTCAACCTCATAAGGGAGTGGGTAAAAGCCCATCAGAGGGATGGAAAAAAGGATCCAACCCACGGAAACTATACCTGCAACCTTATGAGGTGACTTTATGCGCCCTCCTCAATCTCCGGGTCCCCCGCAGATTTGAATCCGGTCGCTCATCGACTTCTTCTCCTTCCCCAGCTGCTGGATCTGAAACTCCCGACCTGGAGGGCAGTGCAGCACCTTCTCCGATCGATGACCTGGGAGAAGAAGCGAGAGAATCTGAACCAGGTAAATATCCTAAGTCATATAATATATTAATATTGGATTATATATTTAGGAAATGTGTATATAGTCAGATATTCAACCTATATAGATCTCACAACACACGCTACATATGATGTTTAGACACACTGCCAAAGAGTCTTGAGAAAGTCCGCAGAAGACGGAAGAAACGAGTAGATGGCACAAGAAGGACGGTTGGGAAAAAGCACCGCTACAAAGACAAAGAAATTGGAAGGAGCGCAACTTGGGGTAGTTCAAGGAGCAAACGCACACAGCTGAAAAGGACTGAATAACCGTACCGCAGTAACTGACAACTAAAGTGAACCAAGAGACGCCTGTTTTTATTGAAATTTCTGTAAGTGCAATATGTTTATTTGCGCAATAAGGATGTATTAAATATTTTTACCGTGAGTCATGGCTGCGCTCTCTCTTCTTTTTTGTTTGCAGTTGTTTTCCAGTCTGATACACTCCTTAGTGTTCAGTGAATCGAGCAGCAGCGCCACACTTACAGGAATACAGAGGAGAGTTGAATGAAGAGGAACGAAAAGAGGTTTCCGCAGATTGGAAATTTTTCTACCATACTCCCTGAGACATCAAGGTAATACAGATTAGTATAAGAAAAACCCGAGAATATACATATATACAATTTGTATGTGGGGGTATTTATCTCATTAATTGTGGACAAGTACTTGCATTAAAGAGCTATCGTACAGTAAAGATTACGTATTGAAACTTTTAACAGGTTAAAGATAGTGGCATTTTATATTGATTTATAATAAAATTATATTCATCCAGGGTACTGTTAGCGCTGTTTTTAGAATTTGTGTTAATATGATGTTTAGATATCTGAATTTATATTCATCACACATGTAATAGGAATTATGTTTCTTGTGCTCTCTAGAATATGCAAATAGTTGAGGGGATGAGAGGGCGCTAACAAAAGCCAGGAAAAATACATCACACTTAATTGGTAAATACTATATAAATAAGTGAATGTGAATCAACAAATATGTGCGATATTAAAAAACTTACATATGAAAGGAGACTTATCTAATATGTAATGAATATAAAAAACAAATAATGCAAATCAACAAATTGATATGTTAAAAAAAACTTTACTACATTAAGCACATAAAATATATAAGGGACGTCTCCCTTTAACAATGATCATATTTTAAAATATACTAATATAAATAACTACTAGAATACCACCCTAAAAATGATAAAAAAGAGGAATGTAGAGGATATAGCCAACCGTTCTACATTAAAACAATTGATGTCAAATATTGTTAAAAGTTCATCTTGTATAAGCAGTGATATAACTAATACAAACACAGTGTTGTCCAAAGAACAACACTGTAAGACCCCTGGCACTGTCGAGACAGCTAAAAATAAGTGAAAACAACTTAAGTTGTTTTCACTTATTTTAGCTGTCTCGACAGCGCCAGGGGTCTTACAGTGTTGTTCTTTGGACAACACTGTGTTTGTATTAGTTATTTGTTTGGAGTTATTTGTTTGGAATCTCCATTTAACCCATTGGCTTATAAGTGTATTTACTATCCCAGCGCAGTGTGATCTATTTTCTTTTTGGTGTAATAAGTGGTGATATATCCAAGAAATAAATAAAGTTAATATCCGGATAGAAAAAATAGAAAAAATACATTGATGTATTGTCTAATACTTTCAAATATTATCCCGTTTACTTAAATGTTGTATATTGCAACTTTGTTGCTAACGGAGATAAGTTTTATGAATTGCAACTCTTAATCCTTGCGGGAATGTGCTTTGTAAATACTGTAGTCTTAGATATTCCACCTTATAGCGACACTCTGATTTTTAACAGTCTTGGGTGTGTGAGCCACTAACAGATAATATCACTCTGTGGTGCTCTGCCAGATTCTCTTTAGGCAGAATTGGTCTGTATAATATTGCTCACCTTATAAACAAATGATAGCGGTGGATCCAATAGTGTATGGCAGCCTTATTTAGTAGCTGAGCTAACACACTCACCGCTCTGAAGATAATCTTCTATGGTTACGTCTCTGTGGATTCTCTCCGCTCTTTATGAAGACAGGAGGCCGACAGCAGCAGAAGTGAATTTGCCAGTGAAGACCGCACTTATGCATATATAGATGTATGCATATATAGATTTATAATTAACCTGGACTAATGTTAGATTTTTTTCATTTTCATTTAACTATGTTATCTAATTTATTATAATTATATTGTATAATATCTGAATACCATCAGTACTGCAGTTTACCACCTTAATACAATCTTATGCATGTTGTTATATATATATATATATATATATATATATATATATATATATATAAAATAATTAATTTAGGTTCTATTTATAAAGAAGAATCGTCTAGTCCCATCTCATACCTTGAGAAAGTTCTAAGCTAAATTCATGCTTAGGTGTATAAATACCTTTGTCCACCTTAAGAAACTTCCATCTTTAGAGGCAATTAAGAAAAAGAAAATTGACCTATGGAGACGCAGCAGCGGATTTTTAAACCTTGTTCCAGGAACAACTGTCATCTTGATAAAGCCCTATATTGGGTGAAACGCGTAGAAGGAAGGAAGTTTTTTTCCCTGCAAGAGCAATCTTCACTAGGTACCTAGTTCACTGCCCGCGCGTGTCACACGCTAAGTGCGGGTCTTCACTGGCAAATTCACTTCTGCTGCTGTTGGCCTCCTGTCTGCATAAAGAGTGGAGAGAATCCACAGAGACGTGACCATAGGAGATTTTCTTCGGAGCGGTGAGTGTGTTAGCTCAGCTACTAAATAAGGCTGCCATACACTATTGGATCCACCGCCATCATTTGTTTATAAGGTGAGCAATATTACACAGACCAATTCTGCCTAAAGAGAATCTGGCAGAGCACCACAGAGTGATATTATCTGATAGTGGCTCACACACCCAAGACTGTTAAAAATCAGAGTGTCGCTATAAGGTGGAATATCTAAGACTATTTACAAAGCACGTTCCTGCAAGGATTAAGAGTTGTAATTCATAAAACTTATCTCCTTTAGCAACAAAGTTGCAATATACAACATTTAAGTAAATTGGTTAATACTTGCAAGTATTAGACAATATATCAATCAAATTGTATTTTTTCTGTTTTTTCTATCCGTATATTAACTTTATTTTTTTTCTTAGATATATCACCGCTTATACAAGATGAACTTTTAACAATATTTGACATCAATTGTTTTAATATAGGACGGTTGGCTATATCCTCTACATTCCCCTTTTTTTAAATCATTTTTAGGGTGGTATTCTAGTAGTTATTTATATTAGTATACTTTAAAATACGATCATTGTTAAAGGGAGACGTCCCTTATATATTTTATGTGTTTAATGTAGTAAAGTTTTTTTAACTTATATCAATTTGTTGATTTGCATTATTTATTTTTATATTCATTACATATTAGATAAGTCTTCTTTCATATGCAAGTTTTTTAATATCGCATATATTTGTTGATTCACTTTATTTATATAGTATTTACCAATTAAGTGTGGTGTATTTTTCCTGGCTTTTGTTAGCGCCCTCTCATCCCCTCAACTGTTTGTATTTACTATTGTGGCCATTTGGAGAATTGGTCAGAGAGAGGCTAGGGAATATCTTTAGACCGCAGCGCTAGTTATATATCTTTTTATTTGTTATCCTTCAGCTCTCTAGAATATGCGAGATAAAATAGAATTGCGCATCTGTAAAAACCCTATCATCCGCAATTTCATAGATTGAATATCTAATCATACAAAAGTTAAACATATTAATTTTTGCATTCCATATTTATAAATTTCCAATGTGAATATCGTAATACACACAATTTAAAATATATTTGAAGTCTGTAGAAATTATAATCATCACACTACTATATCCAAATAAATTCGGAATCACGGATGCTCAATTCTGCTTTGAATCATTGCGCAATAATCACGAAAGCTATAATTGCGCACACACCTGAACATGTGTTTGCTGTAACAGAGACATTGCTTTAGACATGTTGGTCAAATGTATACGTTAATTAGTATATATGTGAAGAATACAGTATCCTTATTTACAATATTCTGCATTATAAAAGCTATACTTGCAAGATCAAAAGAATAATTGAACAATGTCTAACAATTAATGACAATGCAAGAAGAAAAAAATGACTTAAAGTGACAGTCAACGACATAAAAGATTGTAAATAAGAATACATGATCTCTTTATTTATTAATTAATTAATTTAGAAAACAATGAACTTATGTGTATACCAATCGAAATTTACTTTGTCAATTGGAAAAATAAAAATCATTTTTTTCGTGTCCATGGCCTGATTTGTATTAATGATATCCAATCCTGATTGAATCTTTTACAGATCTGGATGTTGGTGCTGGAACCTCGAGCCTGTGTTCGTCACAGTGTAGTATGTCTCATTTTTATTTACCTTTGTCTTACAAACTTGGCCATAACATTACATAATCCAATCACATTGGTCTATATTAATATGGATACTCTAAATCTAATTTTTGGTTATTTTAAAATAAGAATCACAAATCAGAGTTTGGATTCCATTATAAGAAAAATTGCTATTTAGTATTATTTCAATATCTTCCTCGATTCTTGATATCTTCATTTTAAAGGAACAATAAACCCAATTTCTTTCTTTCATGATTCAGATAGAATTCTAAGCAACTTTCCTATTAGCATTTTTCTTTGTTCTATTGCTATCTTTCTTTTAAAAGTAGGAATGTGATGCATAGGAGCCTGCCCTTTTCTTTTCTTTTTAACCTGGGTTATGCTTGTTTATTGTTGTTTAAATGTAAGCCTTCAATAAGCAAGAGCTATCCATGTTGCTGAAACTAAAACAGGCTGGCTGCTCAGATTTCATGACAAGAAAGGGATGAGGAGACCACTAACCTATGCAATAAATGTTTATATGTCCCATCTCACAGGGAACAAGGCAGGGGAACAAGCACTCTTCAGGCATAGAAAGTTCACCAAACAAGAGAAACAAGAGTGCTAGTTGTGAATATAAAATATAAGCTTTATTGGTTAATAAAATAGGACATGCAGTTTAGTTTAAACAGACAGAGATGGGGCACCTCTGGATGGCAGGCTTACGCGTTTCGGCATAGCCGTAATCATAGCATACTGATGCCAGCCACAGGTGTGCATTATATACATAATTAAGACAACACCATTGGTTAAAATGACACATTGTTAAAATAACACGCCCATAGTGAATTTAACCCCATACATCCTGGGGGAAAAGAAGCCGTACTACTTTAAAAACATTCATAGTTGTATTTTGATACAGTGCCATGGTCTATGGGTTTCATATGATCAGCTCATTCCTAAATTGTTTAAATTGTTAAAGTATATATAGCAATTGTAAATAGCTGTATATCACATTAAATTGGTCACATGTCTCATTGCACTGTATCAAAATACAACTATGAATGTTTTTAAAGTTGTAAAGTTGTACGGCTTCTTTCCCCCCCCAGGATGTATGGGGTTAAATTCACTCTGGGCGTGTTGTTTTAACAATGTGTCATTTTAACCAATGGTGTAGTCTTAATTATGTATATAATGCACACCTGTGGCTGGCATCAGTAGGCTATGATTACAGCTATGCCGAAACGCATAAGCCTGCCAGCCAGAGGTGCCCCATCTCTGTCTGTTTAAACTAAACTGCATTTCCTATTTTATTAACCAATAAAGGTTATGTTTTATATTCACAACTAGCGCTCTTGTTTCTCTTGTTTGGTGCTCAGATTTCATTCCTGCTTTTAAACAAATGATAGCAAAAGAAAGAAGATAATTTGAGAATATGAGTACATTTTAAAGTTTTTAACAAATTGCATACTCTTTATGAATCATGAAAGGAAATATTTGGTTTAGTGTCCCTTTAATGTAATCTTAGGGTCATGGCCAATTTGAATTCTGCCCCTGGGTAGTGCTTGAAAGTTATTGGATATATTTAGACCACGCTAACAAATATTTACATATGTGCTGATTAGATACATATCCATTGATATTTTCTTATTATAAATAAAGGGACATGAAACACAACATTTTTCTTTTATGATTTAGACACAACAGGTGATTTTAAACAATTTTAAAGTTCTATTATATTATCTAAATTGCTTTAGTCTATTGTATCCTTAGTTGAGAAGCATATCGAGGTAGGCTCAGGAGAAGAAATGCTGATTGGTTGATGCACAAAATTGCCTATTTACATTAATTCAACAGATGTCTTCAGATAACTCCCAGTAGTGCATAGTTGCTCCTTTAAAAAAAGATTCAAAGACAATAATGAAAATTACCTAAACTAAGTATATATGAAAGCATTTTTGAAATCACAGGCTGGATTTAAATCATGAAGATTAATACAATTACACATTTGGAGTTTCAGGTCCCTTGATGAGAGAAGGATAATTATATTTTCTTGATGATAGCATGAAATTATATATTTGATTGGAATAGCATGCTCTATACCATTCATTACATCAACATATGGACTCGAACATTCACTAACAGTGACATTGCCAAAAAAATAAAATGTTTTTTTGAATATTAATACTAAATATATTAATTAATCCTTACACTGTTTGAATGAAACTATATTGATATCTCAATCACATCTTTCACTCTTGGACAAGCTTTGTATATCTAAACATATTCTAACAGCACCATGCTGACATATTTTTAAATATATCTTATGTTTTGCATTGTGATCAATATGTGTTGTGTCCTAAAACAGATTAATGTACATTGCACAAACGGATCTATGTGCCACATAAAATATGTTCTACTAGACAACTGTTGGTATTCAAAGTGTTGTGTGTGTGTCTGTGTTAGTTTTATAACAGGGATCAATATTTACATTTAGATATGCCATAGATTCATATGAGAAGAATTGGCTGTGTAATATAGCAAGAAATCAAACATATGTGAAAGACATCATTATCTTTACAATCAATCACGTTGATGAACTCATAAATCTATTGTTCATATTAGTGTTCTAGTCTTCACATTTCGAAGTATATTATTTAGAATATTGTATACTAAAGGGATTTAGTGATGTCCAAACTGTGTTCACTGATATATTTTAATATCATTACTAAATGTAGTTGTTGTTGTGAGCACAGAGAGATCTGGCACTGATGGGGACCTGCCTTTGCAGGATTCTGGTAAGTCCATTGACTCATTCATATGTCATTGAAGCTGTATTTTTATTAAATATTATGTTCATGATTCTAATGAAGCATTCCATTTGAATAAAACATCTAATTTACTCCTCTGATTATTAATATATATATATTTGTAATTTTATTTTAAGATAAAGATTTCAAATCTTCTTAGTCTACACCTTTGTGATTCAGAACATGGATAGCACATGTTTATTTTTAGTGTTAATTTCAAAAACAATCATCAAGTGATACACACATGAGAACTCTTAAATGTCCAATGTACTCAGATTTTATGAATAATTTCTAAATACAGACACTAAAATATAATTATTAATCATTGATAATTCAAAATCGTATTTCATTTGCATGCTCCATCAAAATGATGTAATTCATAACTTTGGTTCAGGATCTCTTTTATGCAACATTGATGTGTGTCCTTGGGCAACAGTTATATATGTTAGAATATTGGATTTTAACGTGTACACAACATTATGTTTTAAAGAGCTTGATGTAACACGTGTAATGGAGGAGGAAGTGGCTCCCTTGGATTCTGATGGTACGTCAAATATATATAACATGTATCGCACATGTATTATTGTGTAAAAATCATTCTCTTGAAGAAAAATAAAGTATACAGCTTTGTCCCTTTAAAAAGTATTATTCCATTATTCTGACAATACACTACTGCCCCCCCTTTCTATATCATGCATCATGAACATATGATTTTAATTTTCTTACATTTATGTATGATTTGTCATTAATAACATCATGATGTCACATGCATATTCCATGCAAAACCCAAAAAATCATCCTCTGATTGTACAGTCATTGCTATTCATCTGAATACCTAGATGCAGACCCTATCCTTATGTAATTGTTGTTTATCACTTCTAACCCACTTCTAAGTATACATAAAACATAATCATGTTGAAATTCCTTGATTTCATTTAATGTTGTATGATATGTACATGGAGTTAACAAATTTTTATGTGTAGACTGTCCATTTTAATCCAACAAACATTAATATTCCACAAGATTAAAACATGAATTTATTAATGTCTCTATCAATATTGGGATGACATACATTTAATCCTAATGTAAAAGAGATATTCACTAAATTAAGATGAAAATGTAATCAGATAGAGATTATATTCTTAATTGATGATACGAATGGTAGTATCTACTGTGTATATATTCTGAAGAGTAATTGATTGAAGCATCAAGCTTTAAATTAGTCCATTTATGGTTACAAAGGCAATCACCAAAATATATATGTAAATCAGTGTTTATCTGTTTTAAAAGGCTAGGTGGAATGGCCATTTCAATATAATAATATTACACACTCCCATATTATCCAACTGTTTGTTTTTCAGAAATCAATCCACAGGCATTTGTCTACAATAACTCTATTGCATTTAAATCTCAAATGCATACATGCATACCAAAATATTATCCAAACTATAAATATATTATCAAATCATAAATATTAGCACATAATGTTGACTTTGATAAATATGATTTGTAATTTTTTTATGAAATTTTCAATGAAAAATAACAGTGAACATTCAGAGTTTAAAGGATAAATAAAATCTTATTATTAATTACATTTTATTAAAATCAATCAATAACTTAAAACATAGTCATTATTGTGACTTTGTATCAATATTTTATGAGAACAATAATCCAGACTTGAACTAATGTGGAATCTTGATTTCTTTAAAGATAATAATATTTATTTATATCATATATGTCTATATATTTTTGTTATACATTTCAGATGGACCTTCCACTTCTGGGCATCAGCTTCCCGCCCCTCCCACCCCTCCCCAGCCAGAAGACACTCCCAGCCCTTCCCATTCCTCCTCCTGTCCTGTCCCTACCAAAAAAATAGCCCTTGCCCCCCCCCTTGCCGCTCTCCCCGTTTAGCCACCCGTCCAACTCCCACACCTGCACAGCCATCAACTCCCCAGGCCCCTGACTCCCCAGCTGTGCAGGCTCCCCCGGAGCAGCAGACCAATACCCCACCTCACCCCATCCCTCCCCCCATCCCTCCCCCATCCCTCCCCCATCCCATGTCAGATGGCTCCAAAGGGGCTGTGTTGGCCTTTGTTTGCTCTTGTCAACTCCCTCCAAGGACTGTGATGCACTATTTCACCTTGTCAGATGGCTCCAATGGGGCTGTGTTGGCCTTGTCAACTCCCTCCAAGGACTGTGATGCACTATGGCACCTTGTCAGATGGCTCCAATGGGGCTGTGTTGGCCTTTGTTTGCCCTTGTCAACTCCTTCCAAGGACTGTGATGCACTATTTCACCATGTCAGATGGCTCCAAAGGGGCTGTGTTGGCCTTTGTTTGCCCTTGTTAACTCCCTCCAAGGACTGTGATGCACTATTTCACCTTGTCAGATGGCTCCAATGGGGCTGTGTTGGCCTTGTCAACTCCCTCCAAAGACTGTGATGCACTATGGCACCTTGTTAGATGGCTCCAATGGGCTGTGTTGGCCTTTGTTTGTCCTTGTCAACTCCCTCCAAGGACTGTGATGCACTATTTCACCATGTCAGATGGCTCCAAAGGGGCTGTGTTGGCCTTTGTTTGCCCTGGTCAACTCCCTCCAAGGACTGTGATGCACTATTTCAACTTGTCAGATGGCTCCAATGGGGCTGTGTTGGCCTTGTCAACTCCCTCCAAATTCTGTGATGCACTATGGCACCTTGTCCGATGGCTCCAATGGGGCTGATTTATCAATATGACATTTTGTAATGTTATATTATTTCTTTATGTTTTATGACATCCTAATAAAATAAATGTCATTAATATATTGATTGTCCTCTTTATTCATGCCATTTATTAAAATCTATATTTTATGTGGTTAATCCTTAAAGGTACATGAAATCAAAAAATTGTCTTTCATGATTTAGATATATAATACAATTTTCAAGAAACATAATATTTACATCTCTTATTTCATTTGCTTCATTTTCTTGATATACTTTGCAGAAAGGTTTATCTTTGTAAGATCATGAGTAGCAGAGAACTGAGGATCTAGATGTTGATTGTTGGTTGTACATATATATATATTGTGTTGTTGGCTCATCCATGTGTTCATTTATAAACTATTCGTGAATTGATGCACCTTTAACAAATGATCCCAAGATTATTAAACTGAGATAATCAATGTAAATTATGAATTTGATGGAAATACTATCCTATCTGTGAATCCTGAACTTAATTGTTTGTATTTCATGTCACTTTAAGTGATGCTGACCACAATTCTTTTAAGGCATGGATATGCATTTCTAATGTATTTTTGTCCTTTTTACATCAACATAGACATATAATATTTTTAAAACCGACTATTATTTGAATGTTGACAGCATATGTATTCCAATTTCACTTATATCTTATTGTAGTAGTCTAACAAAATAAATCACTGTGTGTAATGCGCATATTTTAGATGATTAATATCTTTCTCTTATTATTGTTTCTCTTTAATTATCCAACAATATATTGCTATAGGTAGGCTGACCATATGTCAACTTGAATAAGTGACACATATGATAAATACATGTGTAATTATTCTTATTCCAAATAAATCTTTCATAATGTATCATTTAAAGGGACATGAGACACAATAATTTATTTTTTTTCTTTCCATAAATTCTCAAATTTGCTTCGGTCTCTTTGTATCATTTGTTTAAGAAGCAGCAGGGCACTACTGGTTTCTAATCGGTATATATATGTAGCCAAAAATCAGCAGTTAGGACTTCATTTTTTTCTGCTTGATATTACTTCTAAACACATTTTATCAAAAGATTAACATTACATTTGAAAATGTAGTTCAAATTGCAATGTCGTACATAATCGTGTAACATAAAATGTGGGTTTCATGTCCATTTAAACCCTGCTGCTTCCTAAAAAGTTAATAATCCTCTGATTCTAATGAAATATATCCTTATTAGCAACAATGGATTATATTTCATATATCACAGTATTACGTTATCTAGCGTGACATTCATAGATAACAATATAGCACATACTAGTTTTTAAAATATAAATATGTTTCTTATTGACATGCAAAGCTGTAAAATGAGTCCTTGTATTGGATGATGTTTTTACGCAATCTCGGATGTGCCATGTTGCTTAAGATGTCACATGCCAAGCTGTAAAATGAATTCTTGGATTGGATGCCATTTTTACGCAATCTCAGATTCGCCTTTGATTGGATAACGTTTTTACGTGATCTTGGATGCGCCATGTTGCTTAAGACATCACATTTCAAGCTGTAAAATGAGTTATTGGACTGGATGCCATTTTTACGAGATCTCGGATACGCCTTTGATTGGATGACATTTTAACGCGATCTCGAATGCGCCATGTTGCTTAAGACGTCACATGCCAAGGTGTTAAATCCGTCTGATTGGATTACGTTGTCCCAAAATATTGAGAAGACAAGTTTAAAACCATAAAGATTATGGATTGTGTCAATCATGTACATTGTTGAACCATAGCTGATAAAGAACACAAAAATCTCTTTTGATGGCTGTCTCTTTGAAGAAACGAATGAAGGCAATATGTTTTTCATGCAGAATATATTTTTAGGCAAGTGCAAATCCATGAATATACTCCATCTTGTTTAATATGTTTGCCAACAATATTTTCCTTTTTATAAATAATTACTGTGTTGTGTTTAATTTTCTACATATCTATTTCCTAAAGATGCACTTTTGTATTTGAATAAAGTAATCAATATGCATTGACCTTTATCATATGATAAATATATGAGATTTCTACTTATTTGAGATGTTATGTCCTGATCTTTTTTCTTAAAGGGACATTATACACTCATTTTTTCTTTGCATATATGTTTTGTAGATGATCTATTTATATAGGCCATAATATTATTTATTTTTTAAATGTATAGTTTTGCTTATTTTTTTTTTTAAACTTTATTTATGTATACTGGATCCGCTACAACATGAAAAGAACTGTACAAGCACAGACATTCTTAGGGTGACGTTACAAAAGGTATGTTAGTTTCCATGTCATTACAGATTCCAGCAGCATTTCCCTTATTTTTAAACAAACAACAAACATAAACAAATAAAATTACAGTAAACAGTGAACATAAACATAGAACATAAAACAAGATGTCCCCAAACATGGGGTAAAGAAAATGACCATATTGGGTCCTCCACTCCAGGAAAGGGGAAGACGGGGAAGGGGGGGTGAGCCACACCTTGGCACAAACAGCAAAGAAGCGGTGTTGAAAGATCTTAAGGGCTATGTAGGGCCAGGTTAAGGGGCAAATAAAGTGGAGGAAAAGAAAGACCCCCCTCAACTATAAAATTGTAGGGGGAGAGGAGGTCAGGCACCACCTACCACAGAGATTTTCCTCCAGCATGAACAGGGAGTTACAAAAAGGGTAGAGTATTCTATTTCTCACTTGTGGGCCTATATGTAACAAATATGGTTCCCATTTATAGATAAAGGCTTTGATTCTCTTTTCCAGATCTCCCTGCACATCTGCTTGCTCCAAGAGTATGTATTATATGCAGTAGTTTCCTAAAGGGAAGGGCTTTGTTAGATACCCAATACTGTAGGATTAATCGCCTAGTAAGGAGTATCACAGAGTAAAGAAATTTTTGGCGCCGCGGTGCAACATCGAAACCATGCATGAAGATAATGTTAGATGGTGTTAGGTCAACCCTCTCATTCAAGACCTTCTGAAGCCAAAACTTCAGTTTTCCTCACAGTCCAGTAAGTTTGGGACAATCCCAAGTGAGATGCGTAATGTCAGGGGATGCAAAGGAACACTTGTCTACTGCCTGTGGGACCATTTTAGCTCTTAGTTTTGGAAGAATGTATGCCTGGTGGAGTAGTTTGGTGTGGGCTTCTCTCGAGTATGCAGAGAGAGTGGCCATGCGGACTTTTGAAAAACTATCTGTTAGGTCTGGTAGGGTAATTGAAATACCTCTTGTATCTTGCCATTTGTTATAAATTGTCTGTAAGACCGGTTGCTCTAAGTGGGCTGCTATTTCATTATAGATGTTGGTAATGAAATGTGAACCCTGCTTTACGACACAGAACAGTTTGTCTATGATGGAGTTTGTGTTTGTGAGTTGGTTGGATGTGATGAGAGTCCAAATATAATGTCTGCATTGAAAATAGGCAAACATAGTGTCAGGTGGGATATCGTAAATTTCTTTCAAATTTTGGAATGAGAGGATTTGAAATGTATTAGTGTTAAGCAGTTGTGTAATGTATGTCAGGCCCAATGCCTTCCATTTCTGGAAGGCTCAGGTGGTATATCCCAGAATAAACCCAGGGTTTCCTTGCATCGGTAAGTACTTAGTCACCTCATGGTCTATTTTCCAAAATCCGCACATCTTGTGCCATGCTCTCAGTGGGTCACAAAACAGTATATTTTGAGATATGTGAGGGGGTAGGGACGTCAGTTTGGCATGTGGCAAATAAGCCACATTGAGAGGTGCAACAATATCCAATTCTATAGCTGGACTGAAGTAATCGGATCTGGTGACCCATCCTAAAACTAGCTTAGCTAGCGTTGCCCAGTTATACCAAAGTATATTTCTAAATTTGAGACCACCCGCACCCAGTGACATTGATAGTTTAATCTTACTAATTCTATGCTTTTTCTGATTCCAGATAAACGAAGCAAAAGCAGATGAAATGGCTTGTATGTCCCTGTTATGAAGTAGTAGGGGGAGCATTTGCAGGGGGTATAGGATTTTCGGCAAAATGATCATTTTAATCAGGTGAATTCTGCCGTGAAGAGAGAGAGGGATTCCCTTGAATCTTCTAATAAGATCCTGTGAGTTGGCTATGACCTTGGGGATGTTAAGGTGATAGATGCGTGCGGGGTCTACATGTAATTGTATACCTAAATATTTAAAAGAGCTGGTGGTGATATGCAGGTTTGTGTCGCTAAGTGTTGCCTTTGCTATTTTGGAGCCAGGTCACCTCCAATTTGTCTACATTAATTTTATAACCGGTGAATCTACCGAACCGCGATATAATATCTACCACTCTAGGTACATTGAGGGCAGGGATGCTTATGTATAGTAATAAGTCATCAGCAAATAGGGCTAAATGCAAATGCTGTGAATGAATCTGGAGGCCATTGCAATGTTGACGTATGTAACAAGCCAAAGGTTCGATGGCTAGGTCGAAGAGGAGTGGGGACAGTGGGCAATCCTGCCTGGTTCCTCTTCCAAGTTCGAAAGAGGGGGACAAGTTATTATTTACAATGATGGATGCCGAAGGAGCCTTGTATAGTCTTTGTATTATTTCAAAAACATGACCCTTTACACTGAACTTCGCTAGCGCAGTATAGAGGTGGTCCCATTCCACCCTATCAAATGCTTTCTCAGCATCTACTGTGAGAAAGCAAGCATCTGGCAGTGGGGTATCTGTTGGTGAATTCTGGGCATGACAGTAGTGCTCGATAACTGCAAGTGTTTTCCTCAGGTTGACCATCGAGGATCGATGTTTAACAAATCCTGTTTGATCTGGGTGGACCAAGAGGGGTAAGACCTCCGCCAAACGATCAGCTAGGATTTTGGTCAGTAGTTTATAGTCTCCGTTCAATAAGGAGATCGGCCTATATGAGGAAGGTATGGTAGGGTCTCTATCAGGCTTGGGGATAACACATATGTTAGCATTTGAAAACCTGGGGTCAGGGATTGATGCCCCTGATAGGTATTCAGAAAATAGGGTTGCCAGCGTAGGGGCTATTTCAGGAGCTAGTATTTTGTAATATTCTGCGGGGAGGCCATCAGGTCCTGCTGCATTGCCGAGTTTGATGCGTTTAATAGTATTAGTTACTTCTTGCAGTTGAATAGGGGCATTAAGGGAGGACAACTGGTCTGGCGTCAGGGTAGGAACAGCTACCTCATTCCAAAATGAGCGTTTATTGGGCTCTTAGACCTTCTGCTTACTGTATAGGCTAGTATAAAAAGAGACAAACTCCTGCATGATAGCGGAAGTGTCCGTACAGAGTCCTCTTTCTGTAGCCAGCGCCGAGACATAGGACTTGGGCGTGACAACTTTGACCATATTGGCCATGGTTTTACCCGCCTTATTTCCCTACCTATAGAACTTACCCTGCCTATGTATCATATAAGCGTTATCCACCATTTGAATGTGTGTGTCTCTCTCTCCTGTTTGAGATCATAGTAGCGTTGTCTAGTCTGACGCGTGGGGTGGGACAGATATATGTTGTATGCTTCTGTAAGTTTGTCAACAACTGGTCAGTTATCTTTTTGGTCTTGAGTCTATAGTGCGAGGTGTACCCCATGATTCTCCCCCTCAGGACAGCCTTTGATGCATGCCAAAATAGGTCTGCGAACTATTTGGGGGGTAAAGTCCAACAGCAACATGATAGGTGCGTGATCTGAGATGGTAACAGGATATATCTTAGTATAGGGGATATGTGGTGTGAGAGCCGGGGTAGTCAGAAAGTAGTCTATCCTGGACATTGTATGGTGCAATTTGGATATGCAAGTATAGTCTTTGTCTATTGGGTTGCGCAATCTCCACAGGTCCACTAGTCCCAAGTCATCCCTAAGTCTCCTAGTGATTTTTACTTCCGCTTTTCGAGTTTTGCTTATTTTTAAATAACATTGCTGTGATTTTCTGACTCCTAACAAAGCCCCAAAGTTTTATGTGAATACCATCAGCTACCTTCTCCAGCTTGCTCCTGTTTGTGTAAATGGTCTTTTCACATGCAAAAGAAGGGGGAGTGTCTTATTTCCCACTTGCAATGGTCTTTCCAGCTAGCTTTTCAACATAGCTAAACTGAGAGCTTCTAAGTAAGTCTTTAAACCGTTTTATCATGCATTTTTATAATCAGTATCTGGCTATCTTGTTCTTTATAGTAGTGTCTATTACATGCAGTTATATGAAAATGAGTGTATACTGTCCCTTTAATGTAAATGCTCAGTATTGTTTCATGTATAACTTCCACATTGTTAATCTCCAAATATATTACTGTGCGCATATATTTCTAATGTAACTCTTAAAAGGACATGAAACCAGATTCCTTCTAAATGAAATGTTTTTCTTAAATAATTCAAACACTATAATGTATCTTTAATAAAATAGACTTTATTAAACACGTCGAGAAAATATGGCATACAACTTATTTATTTGAACAAGTACGTGTAGATATACCAACAAGCCCGAAGGATTAGTATATGTTAGCATATGTTCTTGTTTAAAGGGACAGTCAAGTTAAGCAAAACAGTAATGATTTAAATCTCAAAAAATTGAATTTTTAGAAAATATAAATATCTCAAACTTTTATCACCAATTTATCTTAGTTCTCTTGGTGTTCTTAGTTGATAGATAAACCTAGGAGGTTCATCTGCTCATTTCTTAGACATTAAAGAGTGCCTCTGTTATGAGCTGCATATTCTATTTTCATTATTTTATATGTTTAACCAAACTTTTCCTTTTCTTTAACTGAACTCTTCTCTGAAGCTGCAGATATATTTTGTCTGTATTTTCCAGCAATTCACTTATAACCTAATAAGCTACGTATCTGCATTTTTCTAACAACTTGCTTCTAACCTAATAAGTTACACCGACATCTAACTTTGTTTTGGCTTTTTCTCATAGATTGTTTTCTAAGGCCTGGATTTAGAGTTTTGCGGCCAAAGGGGTGCGTTAGCTACGCGTGCTTTTTTCTGGCCGCACCTTTTAAATACCTCTGGTATTGAGAGTTCACAGAATGGCTGCGTTAGGCTCCAAAAAAGGAGCGTAGAGCATATTTACCGCAACTTCAACTCTCGATACCAGCGGTGCTTACGGACGTGGCCAGCTTCAAAAACGGGCTCATGCACGATTCCTCCATAAAAAACAATGGGGCTGTTTGAGCTGAAAAAAAAACCTAACACCTGCAAAAAAGCTGCGTTCAGCTCCTAACGCAGCCCCATTGTTTGCTATGGGGAAACACTTCCTACGTCTGCACCTAACACCCTAACATGTACCCCGAGTCTAAACACCCTAACCTTACACTTATTAACCCCTAATCTGCTGCCCCGCTATGGCTGACCCCTGCATATTATTATTAACCCCTGATCTGCCGCTCCGTAAACTGCCGCTACTTACATTATCCCTATGTACCCCTAATCTGCTGCCCATAACACCGCCGACCCCTATATTATGTTTATTAACCCCTAATCTGCCCCCCACAACGTTGCCTCCACCTGCCTACACTTATTAACCCCTAATCTGCCGAGCAGACCGCACCGCTATTATAATAAAGTTATTAACCCCTAATCCGCCTCACTCCTGCCTCAATAACCCTATAATAAATAGTATTAACCCCTAATCTGCCCTCCCTAACATCGCCGACACCTAACTTCAAACATTAACCCCTAATCTGCTGACTGGAGCTCACCGCTATTCTAATAAATGTATTAACCCCTAAAGCTAAGTCTAACCCTAACACTAACACCCCCCTAAGTTAAATATAATTTAAATCTAACGAAATAAATTAACTCTTATTAAATAAATTATTCCTATTTAAAGCTAAATACTTACCTGTAAAATAAATCCTAATATAGCTACAATATAAATTATAATTATATTATAGCTATTTTAGGATTTATTTTATTTTACAGGTAACTTTGTATTTATTTTAACCAGGTACAATAGCTATTAAATAGTTAAGAACTATTTAATAGCTAAAATAGTTAAAATAATTACAAAATTACCTTTAAAATAAATCTTAACCTAAGTTACAATTAAACCTAACACTACACTATCAATAAATTAATTAAATACAATACCTACAATTATCTACAATTAAACCTAACACTACACTATCAATAAATTAATTAAATACAATATCTACAAATAACTACAATTAAATAAACTAACTAAAGTACAAAAAATAAAAAAGAACTAAGTTACAAAAAATAAAAAAATATTTACAAACATTAGAAAAAAATTACAACAATTTTAAACTAATTACACCTACTCTAAGCCCCCTAATAAAATAACAAATCCCCCCAAAATAAAAAAATGCCCTACCCTATTCTAAATTCCAAAAGTTCAAAGCTCTTTTACCTTACCAGCCCTGAACAGGGCCCTTTGTGGGGCATGCCCCAAAGAATTCAGCTCTTTTGCCTGTAAAAAAAAACATACAATACCCCCCCAACATTACATCCCACCACCCACATACCCCTAATCTAACCTAAACCCCCCTTAAATAAACCTAACACTAAGCCCCTGAAGATCTTCCTACCTTGTCTTCACCTCGCCGGGTATCACACCGATCCGTCCTGGCTCCAAAATCTTCTTCCAAGCCCAAGCAGGGGCTAGACATCCATCATCCGGTGGCTGAAGAGTTCCAGAAGAGGCTCCAAAGTCTTCATCCTATCCGGGAAGAAGAGGCGATCCGGACCGGCAACCATCTTGATCCAAGCGGCATCTTCTATCTTCATCCGATGAGGACCGGCTCCATCTTGAAGACCTCCACTGCGGACCCATCTTCTTCTTCCGACGACTTCCCGACGAATGACGGTTCCTTTAAGGGACGTCATCCAAGATGGCGTCCCTCAAATTCCGATTGGCTGATAGGATTCTATCAGCCAATCGGAATTAAGGTAGGAAAATTCTGATTGGCTGATGGAATCAGCCAATCAGATTCAAGTTCAATCCGATTGGCTGATCCGATCAGCCAATCAGTTTGAGCTCGCATTCTATTGGCTGTTCCGATCAAGAAAGAAGATTGAAGATGCGGCTTGATAGAAGACTTCATCCCGATGATGGACTTCCGACTTCATCCCGATGATGGATTTCTTCAGCCGCTGCTTGGATCCAGACTTCAGCCCGAGGATGGATGTCACTCTTCAGCCCCCCGCTTGGGCTTGGATCAAGACTTCGGACCCTCTTCTGGACCGATCGGTGAACCCGGCGAGGTGAACACAAGGTAGGAAGATCTTCACGGGCTTAGTAGGTTTATTTAAGGGGGGTTTGGGTTAGATTAGGGGTATGTGGGTGGTGGGTTGTAATGTTGGGGGGGGTATTGTATGGGTTTTTTTTACAGGCAAAAGAGCTGAGTTCTTTGGGGCATGCCCCGCAAAGGGCCCTTTTAAGGACTGGTAAGGTAAAAGAGCTTTGAACTTTTGTAATTTAGAATAGGGTAGGACATTTTTTTATTTTGGGGGTCTTTGTTATTTTATTAGGGGGCTTAGAGTAGGTGTAATTAGTTTAAAATTGTTGTAATTTATTTCTAATGTTTGTAAATATTTTTTTATTTTTTGTAACTTAGTTATTTTTTATTTTTGGTACTTTAGTTAGTTTATTTAATTGTATTTATTTGTAGGAATTGTATTTAATTTATTTATTGATAGTGTAGTGTTAGGTTTAATTGTAGATAATTGTAGGTAATTTATTTAATTTATTTATTGATAGTGTAGTGTTAGGTTTAATTGTAACTTAGGTTAGGATTTATTTTGCAGGTAATTTTGTAATTATTTTAACTAGGTAACTATTAAATAGTTATTAACTATTTAATAGCTATTGTACCTGGTTAAAATAATTACAAAGTTGCCTGTAAAATAAATATTAATCCTAAAATAGCTACAATATAATTATAATTTATACTAGTCCTAAAGCCCGTTCACACGGGCCGTGTTGTGTTATATTTAATTTAAATTCTCTCTCTCTCTCTCTCTGTCTCTCTCTCTCTGTCTCTCTCTCTCTCTCTCTGTCTCTCTCTCTCTCTCTCTCTCTGTCTCTCTCTCTCTCTCTCTCTCTCTGTCTCTGTCTCTCTGTGTCTCTCTCTCTCTCTGTGTTTTTGTTTTTTCTTTTTTTTTTTTTTTTTTTTCTCTTTTCCTCAGCCTTCTCTATATACGTAGTTTTAATAAAGTAACGGAAGTTAACCAAGGTGGATTTATCTATAACAAAAAACCGTTTAGAATAATAATATGGCTACTGGTTTAAAACCGCTAATTCATTTCACATCATGGAATGTCGGAGGAATTGTATCCCCGATAAAAAGAAAGGCAATCATTAAACATCTTAGAAAACTTAATACTGACATTGGATTATTGCAAGAGATTAGATTATCGGCAGCGGAAATAGTTAAATTAAAAATTAACTGGGTAAAAGAAATTCTAGCCACACCATGTACAGAAAGGAAAAAAGGAGTCGCTATTTTACTGAGCAAAAATCTGGACTATAAAATTTTAGAGGTTAATTTAGATGAAAATGCTCGCTATCTTATAGTGCAATTAGAAATTAGGAAGAAGATATATACTATATGCAATGTATATGGTCCGAATAATTTAGATATGGACTTCTGGGGCAAACTCCAAGCAGTTTTGTTGAAGTATGTAGAGACCAATTTAATAATAGCTGGAGATTTCAATTTAACACCTAAATTTCCAATAGATAGGAAGAGCACAAAAGGTAGAGAGAAGGACTGTAGAATAGTGAAGGAAATGAGAATCTTAAATACATTTAAAAAAACACTTAAAGTATCTGATATATGGCGAGCTCAGTACCCAGATGTCAAAAGATTCACATGTCTATCTAAATCACTAAGATCACTTTCTAGAATTGACTACTTCCTAGTAGTTGACTCCATTCTTAAAACAGAACCCAAGACTGATATAAAGGATTTCGCAATTTCTGACCACGCACCCATCACATTAGAATTTTTTGCAGATGATATAAGAACTAGTAGTTACAAAAGTAACTCTTTCTATTTCCCCAAATACATGCTAAAAAATGCATCCTTTATAGCTATGTTAAAAGAAAAATGGCATATCTTTCTAAACCTAAATAGAGAATATGACGACAGAGTAGAAACGCTATGGGAAACAGCAAAAGCTGTATTAAGGGGTGAAATTGTAAGTTTTATGTCTAGATTTAAGAAAAAAAGAAAGGAAAGAGAAAAGCAACTTACTAACCAATTAACTAATATGTATAATAGATATCTTCAATGTGGCTCAAAGAATAACTGGTTAAAATATACCCAGGCGAAACAGGAGAGAGATCTCTTCTATCTAGGCGAAGCTACAAGAGAGGATCTAAAAAAAAAGGCAAAACATATGAAGTTTGGGAATAAGACAGGTAGTTATCTGGCTAGATTAGTGAAATCTGAGAAGAAAAGTAGTATAATATCTGCATTAAGAGTAGAGGATAAACTTCTACATGATCCCACAGAGATTAATGAGACTTTCCATCATACATTTCAGAAATTCTACAGTGCACGGGAGATAGATATGGTCAATAAGGATTTGTTCTGGGAAACTATTGTAACCCCTAAATTGTCAGCAGAAGAAATGGAAAAAATTAATTCACCAATTTCAGAGGAGGAAGTAGAGGGTACAATATATAAATCTAAATTAAACAAAGCCCCGGGTCCAGATCAGCTTCCAGCTGAATTTTATAAAATATTAAATAAAGAAATCACACCACACTTGACTAGATTATTTAACTATTATTATGTAGAGAATGGAGAAATGTCAAAGAACTTTACTAGGGCTGTTACAATTATGATCTTCAAGAAGGGAAGGGACCCTGAAAGGGTAGACTCATACAGGCCCATCTCTCTACTTAATGTGGATTATAAGATTCTGGCCACTATAGTAGCAGATAGATTAAAAAATATCATGGGTAATATTATACATCCTAACCAGGTGGGCTTCATGAATGGTAGAAGTTCTGTAGTTAATATTCGAAAGGCATGTCTCATTATTGAATACTTTAAAGAATTATCGTACCAACCTGAGAAAATTCATAAATTAAACCAGGACGCAGCTATAATAGCTCTAGACGCTGAAAAAGCTTTTGATGCAGTTCAGTGGGATCATCTTTTTACTTCTTTATTTAGATTTGGTTTCTCAGGGCCATTCGTAAATTTCATTAAAATCATTTACAACAATCCGGCTTCTACAATCTCGGTGAATGGGCTAGTCTCTACAGAAATAATATTGGAAAGAGGTACCAGACAAGGTTGCCCCCTTTCCCCCTTTTTATTTAATTTGTCAATTGAGCCGCTAGCGATTAAAATCCGCCAGGTGCTGCAAGGGGTCTTATGTAAAAATATAGAAGAAAAGATTTTATTATATGCGGACGATATACTGATCTTCTTAAGAAATAGTAAGTATAATATCCCAAAATTAATGGAAATGATAGAACTATATAGCTCCTTCTCAGGTTATAAAATAAATGTTAATAAATCGGAACTCTTATGGCTCAGTAATTATAAGGATTCGTATAAAAGTCCATTTAAAGTTGTGGACCAAATCTTGTATCTTGGTATCATTCTTAATAAGAATCCAAAATGTTGGTATGACTCAAATTTAACTCCAACTCTACAGAAAATATACCTCCAGCTAAATGCCTGGAAACATTTACCACTATCTCTATCTGGAAAGATTGGTTTAATTAAAATGATTATTGTCCCTAAGATCCTTTATAAACTACAGAATTTACCCCTCCTTCTAAAGAAGGCCGATATCTCACTGTTTAATAAAAATATAACAGAATTTCTGTGGGGAAATGGAAGGAGAAAAATCTCTCTAAAAACACTATCATATTCCAAAGAATATGGGGGCTATGCATTACCAGATATTAGGAATTACAACTTAGCATGCCTGGTTAAAATAGCAGCTGAATGGCTGATAGATAAAGAATATTTCACAGATAAATTATTAGAAGAAGAGATTGTAAAACCTTATACAACTAAAGCGTTATTACACACACAAGTTAAAGATATCCCTCAGAAAATCAAACGTCTGTTTTCATATCTCAGCATTATAAAAGCTTGGCAACAATTCTGCAAGAAATTAAGAGTCAATTTTGCAGTATCTAAGTTTTTAACAATAACTGGTTACCCTCCGTTTCCAGAAGCCTTAAAATCCGCAGTATTCCATAGATGGAAAAGAAAGGGCTTAATTAATATCAGTCAAATAATTATTTTTACTTCAGTTATAGCACAGATTAAAACATTTGAAGAGCTAAGAGGTGAATTTGACCTCCCTAGCAAAGACTTTTTTGCTTATTTACAATTAAGAGATCTTGCTAACAAATTACTACAGAATCAAAATAATGAATGGGGCTGGCCGCCACTTACTCATCTTTTGGATCTATGTAAGGGTGGGAATTTCTCAATAAAAAAATGGTACAGGGAATCATTAAGACAGGAGGGTAATTCAAATCTCCAACTGATTGTTAAGAAATGGCATTTGAAGGGCTTAACAGTCTGTAATGAAGAATATATACAAAATAGTATCATGAGATCTAATAAGATCTTTATTTCTACTAACTTTAGAGAAGTAAATAATAATATTATAAATCAAATATATCTTACCCCTTCTGCCATGGCAAGATGGAATAGCAAAACGCAAGATAAATGTGTTAAATGCGGTAGCAGGGGGGCTGATATTGTGCATTACTTTTGGGAATGCACATTAATTAGACAATATTGGAATAAAATGAGTTTTTGGCTATCAAGAATATTAAAAAAAGAGTTTAAGATCCATCGAGCTTTAGTATTTTTTCTATTCCCTCCAGATATAAAAGAAAAGATCAATAATAAGGAATTTATTGAATTAGCTATTGGGGTGGCCAGGTTCTTATTATTGAAAACATGGATCTCGAAAAAAGTGCCTGCTATATCTGAAGTAAATAATCAGATCATGAAACAAATGACTATAGAGCAATGCTTATTAGAACCAGACAAAAGTAACGAAGTTGAGAGATTCTTTAAGAAATGGGAGATATTGATATATTCACAGTCAGTGGATATGCAAAAGAAAATTATCTATCCACTTAGATCTACAGAGTACGTAATGAATGCCATACTTAGAAATGAGTTACCCTTGGTATACTGAGCTGGGTATAGGAGAAGACTGAGGATACTATATTATACTTATATCCCCCTCTTTTTTTTTTTTTTTTTTTTCTCCTTCTCTTTTTCTCTTTCCCCCCATCTTGTTTTGCTGTTTACATACCATATAATAAAAGGTTGTTCTTGCAGGGAGGAATTAATTGTTTTGGTGTTGTTAAGAAGGATAGGGGATTTGAAGGACTGAGACTTTACTTAGTTTTTGTGAGTAAGCCCTTGGTTAAAGGGCTGTATATAACATAGAAGGAATTTTTTTTTTCCTTTTCTTTTTTTGTTTTGTTTTTTCTCTCTTTCTTCGAAGGTAAAATGTATTTCTATAACTTCTAAATATGTGAAATTGAGATGTAAATACACCCCAATGTCCTTCCCCTTTGCTTTTTTTTTCTGTACCCCTCATGGATTTCCTTTCTCAATAAAAATATTATAAAAAAAAAAAAAAAAAACAAGATGTCCCCAAACATGGGGTAAAGAAAATGACCATATTGGGTCCTCCACTCCAGGAAAGGGGAAGACGGGGAAGGGGGGGTGAGCCACACCTTGGCACAAACAGCAAAGAAGCGGTGTTGAAAGATCTTAAGGGCTATGTAGGGCCAGGTTAAGGGGCAAATAAAGTGGAGGAAAAGAAAGACCCCCCTCAACTATAAAATTGTAGGGGGAGAGGAGGTCAGGCACCACCTACCACAGAGATTTTCCTCCAGCATGAACAGGGAGTTACAAAAAGGGTAGAGTATTCTATTTCTCACTTGTGGGCCTATATGTAACAAATATGGTTCCCATTTATAGATAAAGGCTTTGATTCTCTTTTCCAGATCTCCCTGCACATCTGCTTGCTCCAAGAGTATGTATTATATGCAGTAGTTTCCTAAAGGGAAGGGCTTTGTTAGATACCCAATACTGTAGGATTAATCGCCTAGTAAGGAGTATCACAGAGTAAAGAAATTTTTGGCGCCGCGGTGCAACATCGAAACCATGCATGAAGATAATGTTAGATGGTGTTAGGTCAACCCTCTCATTCAAGACCTTCTGAAGCCAAAACTTCAGTTTTCCTCACAGTCCAGTAAGTTTGGGACAATCCCAAGTGAGATGCGTAATGTCAGGGGATGCAAAGGAACACTTGTCTACTGCCTGTGGGACCATTTTAGCTCTTAGTTTTGGAAGAATGTATGCCTGGTGGAGTAGTTTGGTGTGGGCTTCTCTCGAGTATGCAGAGAGAGTGGCCATGCGGACTTTTGAAAAACTATCTGTTAGGTCTGGTAGGGTAATTGAAATACCTCTTGTATCTTGCCATTTGTTATAAATTGTCTGTAAGACCGGTTGCTCTAAGTGGGCTGCTATTTCATTATAGATGTTGGTAATGAAATGTGAACCCTGCTTTACGACACAGAACAGTTTGTCTATGATGGAGTTTGTGTTTGTGAGTTGGTTGGATGTGATGAGAGTCCAAATATAATGTCTGCATTGAAAATAGGCAAACATAGTGTCAGGTGGGATATCGTAAATTTCTTTCAAATTTTGGAATGAGAGGATTTGAAATGTATTAGTGTTAAGCAGTTGTGTAATGTATGTCAGGCCCAATGCCTTCCATTTCTGGAAGGCTCAGGTGGTATATCCCAGAATAAACCCAGGGTTTCCTTGCATCGGTAAGTACTTAGTCACCTCATGGTCTATTTTCCAAAATCCGCACATCTTGTGCCATGCTCTCAGTGGGTCACAAAACAGTATATTTTGAGATATGTGAGGGGGTAGGGACGTCAGTTTGGCATGTGGCAAATAAGCCACATTGAGAGGTGCAACAATATCCAATTCTATAGCTGGACTGAAGTAATCGGATCTGGTGACCCATCCTAAAACTAGCTTAGCTAGCGTTGCCCAGTTATACCAAAGTATATTTCTAAATTTGAGACCACCCGCACCCAGTGACATTGATAGTTTAATCTTACTAATTCTATGCTTTTTCTGATTCCAGATAAACGAAGCAAAAGCAGATGAAATGGCTTGTATGTCCCTGTTATGAAGTAGTAGGGGGAGCATTTGCAGGGGGTATAGGATTTTCGGCAAAATGATCATTTTAATCAGGTGAATTCTGCCGTGAAGAGAGAGAGGGATTCCCTTGAATCTTCTAATAAGATCCTGTGAGTTGGCTATGACCTTGGGGATGTTAAGGTGATAGATGCGTGCGGGGTCTACATGTAATTGTATACCTAAATATTTAAAAGAGCTGGTGGTGATATGCAGGTTTGTGTCGCTAAGTGTTGCCTTTGCTATTTTGGAGCCAGGTCACCTCCAATTTGTCTACATTAATTTTATAACCGGTGAATCTACCGAACCGCGATATAATATCTACCACTCTAGGTACATTGAGGGCAGGGATGCTTATGTATAGTAATAAGTCATCAGCAAATAGGGCTAAATGCAAATGCTGTGAATGAATCTGGAGGCCATTGCAATGTTGACGTATGTAACAAGCCAAAGGTTCGATGGCTAGGTCGAAGAGGAGTGGGGACAGTGGGCAATCCTGCCTGGTTCCTCTTCCAAGTTCGAAAGAGGGGGACAAGTTATTATTTACAATGATGGATGCCGAAGGAGCCTTGTATAGTCTTTGTATTATTTCAAAAACATGACCCTTTACACTGAACTTCGCTAGCGCAGTATAGAGGTGGTCCCATTCCACCCTATCAAATGCTTTCTCAGCATCTACTGTGAGAAAGCAAGCATCTGGCAGTGGGGTATCTGTTGGTGAATTCTGAGCATGACAGTAGTGCTCGATAACTGCAAGTGTTTTCCTCAGGTTGACCATCGAGGATCGATGTTTAACAAATCCTGTTTGATCTGGGTGGACCAAGAGGGGTAAGACCTCCGCCAAACGATCAGCTAGGATTTTGGTCAGTAGTTTATAGTCTCCGTTCAATAAGGAGATCGGCCTATATGAGGAAGGTATGGTAGGGTCTCTATCAGGCTTGGGGATAACACATATGTTAGCATTTGAAAACCTGGGGTCAGGGATTGATGCCCCTGATAGGTATTCAGAAAATAGGGTTGCCAGCGTAGGGGCTATTTCAGGAGCTAGTATTTTGTAATATTCTGCGGGGAGGCCATCAGGTCCTGCTGCATTGCCGAGTTTGATGCGTTTAATAGTATTAGTTACTTCTTGCAGTTGAATAGGGGCATTAAGGGAGGACAACTGGTCTGGCGTCAGGGTAGGAACAGCTACCTCATTCCAAAATGAGCGTTTATTGGGCTCTTAGACCTTCTGCTTACTGTATAGGCTAGTATAAAAAGAGACAAACTCCTGCATGATAGCGGAAGTGTCCGTACAGAGTCCTCTTTCTGTAGCCAGCGCCGAGACATAGGACTTGGGCGTGACAACTTTGACCATATTGGCCATGGTTTTACCCGCCTTATTTCCCTACCTATAGAACTTACCCTGCCTATGTATCATATAAGCGTTATCCACCATTTGAATGTGTGTGTCTCTCTCTCCTGTTTGAGATCATAGTAGCGTTGTCTAGTCTGACGCGTGGGGTGGGACAGATATATGTTGTATGCTTCTGTAAGTTTGTCAACAACTGGTCAGTTATCTTTTTGGTCTTGAGTCTATAGTGCGAGGTGTACCCCATGATTCTCCCCCTCAGGACAGCCTTTGATGCATGCCAAAATAGGTCTGCGAACTATTTGGGGGGTAAAGTCCAACAGCAACATGATAGGTGCGTGATCTGAGATGGTAACAGGATATATCTTAGTATAGGGGATATGTGGTGTGAGAGCCGGGGTAGTCAGAAAGTAGTCTATCCTGGACATTGTATGGTGCAATTTGGATATGCAAGTATAGTCTTTGTCTATTGGGTTGCGCAATCTCCACAGGTCCACTAGTCCCAAGTCATCCCTAAGTCTCCTAGTGATTTTTACTTCCGCTTTTCGAGTTTTGCTTATTTTTAAATAACATTGCTGTGATTTTCTGACTCCTAACAAAGCCCCAAAGTTTGATGTGAATACCATCAGCTACCTTCTCCAGCTTGCTCCTGTTTGTGTAAATGGTCTTTTCACATGCAAAAGAAGGGGGAGTGTCTTATTTCCCACTTGCAATGGTCTTTCCAGCTAGCTTTTCAACATAGCTAAACTGAGAGCTTCTAAGTAAGTCTTTAAACCGTTTTATCATGCATTTTTATAATCAGTATCTGGCTATCTTGTTCTTTATAGTAGTGTCTATTACATGCAGTTATATGAAAATGAGTGTATACTGTCCCTTTAATGTAAATGCTCAGTATTGTTTCATGTATAACTTCCACATTGTTAATCTCCAAATATATTACTGTGCGCATATATTTCTAATGTAACTCTTAAAAGGACATGAAACCAGATTCCTTCTAAATGAAATGTTTTTCTTAAATAATTCAAACACTATAATGTATCTTTAATAAAATAGACTTTATTAAACACGTCGAGAGAAATATGGCATACAACTTATTTATTTGAACAAGTACGTGTAGATATACCAACAAGCCCGAAGGATTAGTATATGTTAGCATATGTTCTTGTTTAAAGGGACAGTCAAGTTAAGCAAAACAGTAATGATTTAAATCTCAAAAAATTGAATTTTTAGAAAATATAAATATCTCAAACTTTTATCACCAATTTATCTTAGTTCTCTTGGTGTTCTTAGTTGATAGATAAACCTAGGAGGTTCATCTGCTCATTTCTTAGACATTAAAGAGTGCCTCTGTTATGAGCTGCATATTCTATTTTCATTATTTTATATGTTTAACCAAACTTTTCCTTTTCTTTAACTGAACTCTTCTCTGAAGCTGCAGATATATTTTGTCTGTATTTTCCAGCAATTCACTTATAACCTAATAAGCTACGTATCTGCATTTTTCTAACAACTTGCTTCTAACCTAATAAGTTACACCGACATCTAACTTTGTTTTGGCTTTTTCTCATAGATTGTTTTCTAAGGCCTGGATTTAGAGTTTTGCGGCCAAAGGGGTGCGTTAGCTACGCGTGCTTTTTTCTGGCCGCACCTTTTAAATACCTCTGGTATTGAGAGTTCACAGAATGGCTGCGTTAGGCTCCAAAAAAGGAGCGTAGAGCATATTTACCGCAACTTCAACTCTCGATACCAGCGGTGCTTACGGACGTGGCCAGCTTCAAAAACGTGCTCATGCACGATTCCTCCATAAAAAACAATGGGGCTGTTTGAGCTGAAAAAAAAACCTAACACCTGCAAAAAAGCTGCGTTCAGCTCCTAACGCAGCCCCATTGTTTGCTATGGGGAAACACTTCCTACGTCTGCACCTAACACCCTAACATGTACCCCGAGTCTAAACACCCTAACCTTACACTTATTAACCCCTAATCTGCTGCCCCGCTATGGCTGACCCCTGCATATTATTATTAACCCCTGATCTGCCGCTCCGTAAACTGCCGCTACTTACATTATCCCTATGTACCCCTAATCTGCTTCCCATAACACCGCCGACCCCTATATTATGTTTATTAACCCCTAATCTGCCCCCCACAACGTTGCCTCCACCTGCCTACACTTATTAACCCCTAATCTGCCGAGCAGACCGCACCGCTATTATAATAAAGTTATTAACCCCTAATCCGCCTCACTCCTGCCTCAATAACCCTATAATAAATAGTATTAACCCCTAATCTGCCCTCCCTAACATCGCCGACACCTAACTTCAAACATTAACCCTAATCTGCTGACTGGAGCTCACCGCTATTCTAATAAATGTATTAACCCCTAAAGCTAAGTCTAACCCTAACACTAACACCCCCCTAAGTTAAATATAATTTAAATCTAACTAAATAAATTAACTCTTATTAAATAAATTATTCCTATTTAAAGCTAAATACTTACCTGTAAAATAAATCCTAATATAGCTACAATATAAATTATAATTATATTATAGCTATTTTAGGATTTATTTTATTTTACAGGTAACTTTGTATTTATTTTAACCAGGTACAATAGCTATTAAATAGTTAAGAACTATTTAATAGCTAAAATAGTTAAAATAATTACAAAATTACCTTTAAAATAAATCTTAACCTAAGTTACAATTAAACCTAACACTACACTATCAATAAATTAATTAAATACAATACCTACAATTATCTACAATTAAACCTAACACTACACTATCAATAAATTAATTAAATACAATATCTACAAATAACTACAATTAAATAAACTAACTAAAGTACAAAAAATAAAAAAGAACTAAGTTACAAAAAATAAAAAAATATTTACAAACATTAGAAAAAAATTACAACAATTTTAAACTAATTACACCTACTCTAAGCCCCCTAATAAAATAACAAATCCCCCCAAAATAAAAAAATGCCCTACCCTATTCTAAATTCCAAAAGTTCAAAGCTCTTTTACCTTACCAGCCCTGAACAGGGCCCTTTGTGGGGCATGCCCCAAAGAATTCAGCTCTTTTGCCTGTAAAAAAAAACATACAATACCCCCCCAACATTACATCCCACCACCCACATACCCCTAATCTAACCTAAACCCCCCTTAAATAAACCTAACACTAAGCCCCTGAAGATCTTCCTACCTTGTCTTCACCTCGCCGGGTATCACACCGATCCGTCCTGGCTCC